>NW_017306897.1:797964-820439 GCF_000935625.1 Nanorana parkeri
CGACGCCTCCGCCAAAAAAAAAAAAAAAAAAAAAAAAAAAAAAAAAAAAAAAAATCGATAAATGGTCACTCGCACTCCAACTTGATGCAAAGTCAATACCTTTATTGACTTTTAAAGTTTATGTTTGCCTGAAGAAGGAGCCACTTGGTTCCGAAACGTCGCTATAAATGTGACACTATCCCAGTCAATAAAGGTATTGACTTTGCATCAAGTTGGAGTGCGAGTGACCATTTATCGATTTTGTACTATTGACGGAGGCATCTGCGGTCGCATCGGCACCCGCCTGAGCTTTGGGTTCGTTTCCAGTCAGGAGTGCGGTGGGACCATTTATCGATTTTTTTTTCTCTCTATTCGAGATCGCAGTCGCAGACAGTGTGCACACTTGCTGTGAAGCTTTTTTGTGTGCTTTATAGCACATACAGTACTGTATAGTATTATTCAATCCAGCATGGCTCCACAGAAGGAAGGTGCAAAGGTTAGTGTTCACTCTCTTCATACTGTACTGTTCTTTTGTTTCATATTTTGTGGTTAAAAAAAAAAATTACATATGGTTCAGAACGGATTAACCCTATTCACATTGAACCATATGGGGAAATTTGATTCTGTTCGCGACCACGTTCGTAGGGGTCAGAACGGATTAACCTTATTTAAATTGAACCATATGGGAACATTTATTCGGTCCGCGACCAAAATCGTGGAATTAAGTTCATGAATCGAGGTACCACTGTATTTTCTCTTAGGATAATCAGGCAGAACTGGTCAATCTGTTTTCGGATACAGCATAAAACTGCTCACTGGATTCCAAAGAAACCCATGTGCATGACACCAAAGGGGAGACACAGTTCAGAGCAGTATGTCTGCAAAGGTTCTCATTCAAGCAGGTCATGGTATATCTGTAAAAAAGAAAATAACTTAAGGCGACTAGACTTGCTGTATTTTTCTTAAAGACGTTTCGCTGGTCATCCAACTAGCTTTCTCAATTCAGAATAAATTGAGAAACCATTCTGAATTGAGAAGGCTAGTCAGATGACCAATGAAACGTTCAAGAAAAACACAGCAAGTCCAGTTACCTTGATTTATTTTTTTTTACAGATTGTTCAGAGCAGTGGAACAGAAAAAGAACTGTACATATAAAATGTATTTTAGAAAAAAAGAAAATGAAGCTTCAGGAGTTCACATACAAGTCAACAAATTGAATCGGAGGTGGAAAATACCCAGTAACAAGTTAAAAAAAAAACAAAAAACAGAAAAGTTTAAAAATCAAATGGCTTAGTTAAAGTGGATTTCCAGCTCAAACAATTTTTTGGTGGTTTTGGATGGGTTAGGGAAAGATCAGAAGCTTTGTCAGATGTTTATTGCTACTTCTCAACTTGGGAGATTTTTTCCTTCATTTCCTGTCTAGGTGAATGCACAGGAATTGAAAGGAATCTCCCATAGACAGCAACAAAAACTGGCAAAGCTTCCATTTCAACCACACAATACCCCACCCCTACAAAAATAGCTTGCATGGAGATCCACTTTCTGGCAAGACTGAGGCCCAACCCAGCACACACCTGATATTTTTAGTTATTTACAAAACAGCCCCAGGAAATGTAAACCCACAGACAGGAAATGATTATACTTGTAGAAAAAGCAGTGGCTCAGAGAAAGTAAAATTTTACAAAATATTCCAGGAAAGCAGAGGAAAAACATGAAAGAAAAAAGCACCATGTTACCAGGCAGCAAGAAAAGCCATTGTTACCTAGTTACAAAAATCCCTATCGTCAATTAGCGGAAACAACATCTGAAATGGTACAGGGTTAAAGCCGGCACAAAAGCAACAATCCAATAGAAAACAACGTCCAATTTAGCTTTCACAAATCTAGCAGATAAATACCACTCAACATTTACATGTATCTGGGCAAAATAAAAAAAAACAAAAAAAGTTTTTGACTTGGCAGTAAAATCTGTTTCTGGGAGTAAAGGACACAGGCAGATTTAGAGACGACTGGGTAATATGCAGGTATTATCAGGTGATTGGACACTGGTCAGAGCTGTGATAAATCTCCATGTCTAAGAACAACCTTATCCTTGTGAAGAAGAAACAGTTCCTTCCATGAGTGTCCAACTCCGAAATCCACCTGACAGAGGTAATAGTGACAAAGAAGGCCAACTTGATTGTAAGGTTTGCCAGAAATATCTCCGATAGGTTAAAAAGGAGCTCTCTTGAGAAATGAAAGCATCAGATTGAGCTCTCACAAGGTTTCTGGAGGGCAACTAGGGGGAGCCACATGAGCAGCCCCTTGCACACGGGCTTTTACTAGGAATGCAAGTCAGATTGCCGCTAAAATAGGATAACCAAGGATGAAATTTGTCGCTTGAAAGTTCTCAGGAGTAAATGCTGAGACTGGAGAAAGGTTAGAACCCGTTCTACATTGTACTTTCAAGGATAAAACCTCCACTGTCCGCACCAAAGTAAGCCCTCCAGGTACAATGGCACATTCTTGGTCAGAGATGGACTGTCCGGAATGCAAAAGCGTAGGAATGATCAAATCAGATAGACCTCTATCCTTCAAGACCTTACTGTCAACAGCCAACTCATCAAAGCCAAAGATCGAGAAGTAGGATAGAGTAAAGGACCTTAAGACAGAAGGTTCGGACAGTCTGAATGCGCCCACAAGGAGTCCGCCAGAAGTCAAAGGATGTCCACGTAGCACACCCTTCTGGGCCAGCTGAGAGCCCGGTGGATTTCTGGAATGCCCTCTGCCCAAATTCTGCAAAGCAGATGAGGAAGGATATTCAAAAGAGGAAGGGCGTAGATCAGGGACAACTGATTCAACGGAGTCACCAGAGCATCCACTACGATCACATGCAGATCCATGGACAATGCGACAAATCTGTCCAGTCTATTGTCGACATGATGTTCTGCCCAGGCCATGATTAAGTCCGCTTCTCTTTGAATCGTATGACTTTTGGTTCCTCATTGATGGTTGATCTACGCCACAGAATTGTCAGACTGGAACTTCCTCAGCCACCCCTGAAGATGAGCTGAATTGCCTTCAGCTCCAGTACATTCATGGATTGTCTGGGTTCCCTCGTCAATTACATCCCATGTACAGTTGAGGTCCTAAGGACAGCTTCCCAGCCCAACAGGCTGGTGTCCGTCATCAGTACCGTCACTACAAATGGAAGGAAAGACTTTCCTGTCTCCATCACCAGATTGGAGATCCCTCAAGCCACCGAAAGTCTTGCCTTGGTCGACAGATGCAGAGAGTGAGATTGTTTCTCCCATGGAGCTAGAATGTTAAGCTAAAGTGGTCTTGAGTGAAACTGAATGTAGGGTACCTCTTTGATGGAGGCAACCATGAGGCCCAGAACTCTCAATTAGAATCTCACCGAGGGCTGATCTTTGGCTTAGTGAGTTCATACCTGCAAAGAATGGAGACCAAACCTTAGCCAAGGAAAGAAACATCCATGTCTGGTTAGTATCAAGGACATGACCCAAGTACTCCAGATAGTGAATTGGATCCATCACCGACTTATAAATGTTGAGGATCCACCCAAAATGCTGTATCGCCCAAACCATTCTCTGTACATCAGGCAACCGTCTGCACAAACTGGACCATAAACAGAAGTTAGGCATCCTTGATTCTACAAGGCAAAGAAATGCCCCTGCTTTAGAAAGACAATGACCGAATAAACTGATTCCAATGCGGAACTTACGAATCTGAAGAAACGTGTTAAGCAATTTCAAGTTCAGGATATGGCCCACCCCTTCATTTGGTTTCAGAACCATTAACAAGTTGAAGCCTCTGGAACCTCTCCTCCTAAGGGACAGGCACAATGACTCCTGATGTCAGCAGTACCAAAGTCTTTTTCTGCTGAAACGGTCATAAAGAGACAGATTACAAGAGGGCAATGAGCCAGAAGGCGGGCTAACAAACAGACCATCAGGCGCAGACTCCCTGGAGGTAAGCTCTGGCAACACGGAACACCCATCAGTAGCTGTGGAGCTGGATAGTCATTGTTCGCCCCCCCCCGAAACCCTTTTCATCCCCCATAAGTGAGGGACCCTGCAAGGGTACTCACCACCTGGAGCCAGAAAGGTTAATAAAGGGTCCCCAGAAACCAGGTTCCTGGAGTGCCCGCTGCTACTTTTCCTCCCAGTTTTGCAATACCAGCACTGCTGCACCTTATGCCTCCACACGTGTGCCCTGAAAGTAATGATGAAGATGGCCACCATTTCCACACATGCTCAGGTAGGCATTTGGTGCAGCAAAATGGCCGCTATGCCACTGCACAGATGGCCTCAGTACACAAATATGGCCACCACAGTGTAAACAGCACTGATGCCACCTGAAGACCACAGTCAGGCCACACAACTGCCTGCGCATCTATGGACAGGCATGGAGTTCCCAAAAATGTCCACCAAAACATGATGCCAGTGGGCTGCTATTCCAGGAGGGCTACAACTGCAGGGAGTAGCAATTCATAACAAGAGGTACAGACAGCATAGCAGGAACTGCTGAGATTCAGGCGCCAGCAGCAACCAGCTAAATGGAGGGAGAGAACCCCACCACCCTTGGCTTCACTTTGGACAAGAATACACCTAAGGAGTCTTCAGTGACAGGGTCGCAACGATGCAAATATGTCACTGCCCTGGACCTTTATAGCACCCTGCACCTAACCCAACACACTGTACTACTTCCCAAGGTGGGCATGTAACACAGGATCCAGTGCCTGAAGCAAGGTTATAGGCCTGCCCCACATCTTCTATACAGCATGGTCCAGGTACGGCCCCTGAAGCTGTTGCCGAGGGACACCAATCCAAAGGCTGCAAAGTCACCACAAAAGGTCAGGCACAGCAGGAACTTGCTTGAAGCATTGCAGGAAATAAACATAAACTAATTTACATTCCTCCAGTCACAGAGGAGACATGCATCACCAAAGGTCACTAGCAAAAAAAAATGAGAATATCTGAAAGTGGGAGGAGATGTGTACATGAGGGTCCTCACAGCTTTAGCCAATCGCCTGATAACACCTGCATATTACCCAGTCATCTCAGAATCTGCCTTTGCTCTGTACTGTCCTATCAATCATGAAAAACATTCAGTGCATCTCTTCAATACATGCAGAATTGACCATGCCAGAAATCCAGTGAGCTCTATTCTCTATTGGGAGGACAACCTCTGTTGTTGTGAAATCTGCTAGAGTGCTCCCTGCTGGACTATAGAACATGTCCCTCTCCTCAACTCTAACATTGGGAGAAGGGGTTCTATTGTCGAGCACAGAGAACTCAGGCAGGGATTACAATACTTCACGGGATTTCAGTGTAACACAATTATCTCACAATAGGAAGTTATACATGACATGGTGGTCAATCCGCCAATTTTTTGTACTTGCAGTGTGTAGGGGAAATGTGTATGTATTGCAAATACGTACTGAAAGTCTTTTTTTTGCCCAGACATACATTTAAGAAAAAAAAAAAACAGGGGGGAGGGGATTGCAGTATTTAAAGTGCTATCAAAGTGAATTCTCCCCAGCTCTATGTACTAACACCAAAAGACTCCCAGCTCTTCCTAATATCGGATTACTGAATAACTGGAAGCTCCGGTTTTAGATTCCTCAAGAAGTGTCACCTCCAGGGTTACCACTGGTTTGTTCAGATCTTTTATAAAAAGACAAACAACTTGGAAAGGTAAATCAATGCAAGACAAGGTTCGGACAAAAATCATGAATAATAGGACCTTGAACGTGTCACAAATGGTATCAAGAAAACTATTACATATATATTAAAAAATTACATATCATTGTTATTGTACAAATCCATAGTTTAAAAAACATGTATAAAAAAAACATACACTCCCAGTATAAGGATCCACATAGTATGTGCCCATACATATACCCTGATACTGATGAACACTAGTAGAGGGGGGTACAGTAATGTATTTCACAGGCAAATGGTCTGCTTCCTCAGGCTGCATGGGGAAACATATACGGCACCATGTCACAGTATATGCAGTATGTGTATACTGGGGAAACTGCAGGGAGCCAGAAATAAGCTGCATTAGTCACTTGCCACAGTGTTTGGATCAAAAAGTTCTTGCACACTACTATACTTCAATGCCAAAGGCTACCCAGGCAGATAGAGACTCATATGAGGGTATATATGATGATGCCTGATCCAATGCCCAGTTGAATTGTCAGTCAATTTTCCAAATATCAGAATCAAGACCAAGAGATGATAAATGTAGAGAAGTACTGGTGGAGAAGGCCACTCTGCTTTTTAACCACCTATTAAAGTTGCACCAGTGGCTCTCCTCCTTATAGGCCATGGATCAAATGGATGTCCTTATACATTGGATCTTTGGAATGGTCTTCCTGTATGATACAATACATATGCAATAACTTTCTTGATACCATTCATGACACATTAAATGCTCCATTATTCATGGTTATTTTCTCTTTACATATACAATCATGGCCACAAATATTGGCACCTCTGTATTTCTGTCAGATAATGCACCACTTGGGGCAGAAAACTGTTGCAATTAAATGTTGAGGCATTCTCATGTTTTATTTATTTTGTTTGTATTGGTATGGCACAAAATTAACAGCTTTGTACTAAACAAAATGACAGTTTTTTGGTAAAGCCTGTTATCAGAAAAAGAAATGAAGAAAATCCAGTCCCTACAGTCACACATGGTGGAGGTTCAGTGATGTTTTGGGGTTGCTTTGCTGCTTCAGGCACTGGATGTCTTGACTGTGTGCATGTTATTATGAAATCTGAAGACAACCAAAGAATTCTGGGGGGGCAATGTAGGGCCCAGTGTCAGTAAGTTGGGTCTCCGTCAGAGGTCATGGGTCTTACACAGCAGGACAATGACCCAAAGCACACGTCAAAAAGCACCCAGAAATGGTTTCAGACAAAGTGCTGGAGAGTACTGGACTGGCCAGCAATGAGTCCAGATCTGAATTCCATAGAGCTCCTGTGGAGAGATCTCAAAACAGCAGTTGGGAAAAGGAACCCTTCCAATCTTAGAGACCTGGAGCAGTTGGCGAAAGAAGAGTGCTCAAAATTCCTGTAGAGAGGTGCAAGAAACTCATTGATGGTTACAGGAAGCCATTGGTTTCAGTTATGAGAATGCCGAAACATTTGTCATTGCAACAATTTTCTGCGCAAAGTGTTGCATTATCTGACAGAAATGCAGGGGTGCCAATATTTGTGGCCATGACAGTATATTTGGAGATGTGGTGTCTTGACACGCTATAGAGTCAGCTTGTTTAAGTCTCTGCTAAAGATTTTCAGAAGAGCTGCAGTATGCAGGACTCATGTGGCAGCCGTAGAAGCCATGCCAAACCTGAAGTCAGTTTTCTATACCTTCCTTGTGTACTGGGATGAATTCAATTACGATCTTAATTATTCCTACCCAATGGAACAGACTCCAACCAAATCTTTCTAAACAGACAAGAATATAAATTTGGCAACTCTGGCAGGTTTTGCTTACAGTATTAGAGGGCTGGTAAGCCCCCATAAAGGGTGCCTAGCACTACCGGACCTCCATTCCCTCTTTGCAATAATGGAATAAATACATTATTGAAATAAAAAATGCCAAAAGAGCAGTAAATTAGAAAAAGATTAACATGTTGACCCAATAAATACAGGTCCAACTGCGGGTCTTATTATGGGCATATTTTTATTTCACTGCATTGATTGATGCAAATTTGAAGTAAAAACATACACTGAAATCAGGGGCGTAACTATGAGTGATGGGTCCCCCTGCTCCTCTAATCGCCTCCGCTAATTCCTATAATAATACAGAGTACTAACAGAAATCATAACAATCATTTAGCGGTACCCAAGCAATAAATACATTCATTTCCTCCACATGTATTGCTACCTGCATAAATCACTGGACAATGCAGGGCCCCCCTGTGCGTGATCTGCTGTGGCTATAGTTACAACCTTGCACAGCACACTGTAAAAATAAAAGGCTCTGGGGTCTGTTGCAAACACTTTATGCGGATTTTGAGAAGTAAATACAAATAACAAAAGCACCAGCCGTGAAGTGCCGTGGCTGGAGAACCAGTAAACTGTAATTGGTTAGCATTAAAAGAGCCACTAATGAATTTTACAAGTACGTATTTACTCAGACGGTCCACCCAAAATAATATTTCAGCTTTGGATAGAGACAAATGGGCTGCCGACTTATTTCTTTTAGGAATTCTGGCAGTGAGATCTACTTATTTCAGTTTGGAGGTACACTGACCTGCTACAGTTATTAGGAGAGAGGCTCTCCTTGGTAAACCTTTAACTTATTTTCCATAATGGTAAACAGAAGGGAAAGAGAACAACTCATCCCTGCCTCACTAGGATGACTTCTTCATGAGAACTCCGGGGGAGCTATAAGCAGACTTCAGACCCCGGCATCCCAACGGCTATCAGAAGCAAATGATAACATCATATTAGAAAATTTTAGGAAAAGCTTCTGTCGTATGAAGACATTTTCCAGCTGTCAGTAATCTAAGCCACAGCAAACTAAAATAAAATTTTAAAAAACACTCTTTGGTCCTATTATGCCTTAGAAAAAAAACTTTAAAATACCGCTAATTAGAGTGACACAAAACTCAGGAGTTACATTTAAAAAATGCATTCTAGTACCTTAGTTAGTAACAAAATGTTTTTTTTTTTTGTCTGGTGTGGAACGGACTGTGCTGGTGTGAACAGAGCCCAGAAATACCATAGGGATACATTGGCATGATTTTTTGGTCCGGGAACAAACTGTTCTGGTCTGGACATGATCCGGACATGGTGTGAACAAGCCCTGAATTGGTGTTGACACTGTCCTGCTTTCTGGAGGGTGGCTACTTTTATTCCCCATGGTCCCTGTGTGTGTTGTAATGTAGTCACCGCTCCAAGTTCACTCCCATGATGGATTACAATCTCAATACAAAATTAGGAAACTGAACATGAGATTGTAGTCCATCCTGGGCGTGAGTTTGGAGCAGTGACTACTTTACAACACACACAGGGACCATGGGGAACAAAAGTAGCCACCCTCCAGAAGGAAGGACAGTGTCAGCACAAATTCAGAGATGATTTGAGGATCTACAGCCGAGTGATACACAAATAAGATACATTTTTGTTAATAGTTAAGGTACTGGAAAGTAACATAGTATGTAAGGATGAATAAAGACCAAGGTCTATTGAGTTCAACCTATGCATGCGAGTGTGTGTGTGTATTTATCTGGCTTTACAACTTCCCATATCCCTGTAGATGTATTTTTAAGACTCAACTCCTGAGTTTAGTGTCACTTGAAAGATAAACAGTCATACAATTTTACACAGGTTGCAAGTCAATAAATACTGGTATATAAAAATTGAACCACGCTGTAAAAGAGCTCTATTACTGTGATGAACAACTAAAAGGAATATTAGTTGGGCAAGTAAAAGGAGTGCTTCTGCTGGACATGTGCCAAGTGCACAGAGTTATGCAAATAATTAAAAACAGATCTAGAGTTCCGAGTAGGAACAATAGTTATTGGAGAAGGCTTGGGATAAAGCCAGCACCACAAAATTACCCTTTTGATTTCCTGCCTTTAAAGTGACATTAAAGTCACATCCCCCCACCCGCCCATGCTGGTGTAAGGACTTACCTTAAATGATGCCTCTTGATCCGATCATCATCATCTTCTTTCCAGTAGTTTTCAGCTGACACTCCAGCGCTGGTACCGGTCTCTGATCCAGCGCTGACTGCTGTGTCTTCTTTGGCCCACAGTGTCTGTGCGGGTGCACGCTCCCGGCTGCGTTCATTGACTTACCCCGAGTCTCTCCTCTTCTCCCAGCCGAAGATCTCTACTGCACATGCGCCCACCCCATGATCCTTTACGGGTGCCCGAGAATCTTCAGATCTTCGGACGGGAGCCAGTGGCTGAGATACAGATAAGTAATAACCTGTTTGGTAACTTTTTTCTTTATGTGTTTGCATATGTCTACTGCTTGCTAGCAGTAGATAAATGCAAAAAAAGGTTTAATTCTACTTTATGGCTCTTACCTACCCAAGTGTTAAAGGATTAACCACTGCAGTCAATGGAAAAGCACTAAACTCTGATGGAAGAAGGGTGTACAGTAATGGCAGTGTGTTGGCAAAACTTTTACAATTAACCTTTCTCTATCGTCCATAGAGCGACACATGTACTGATTCAGTACTATGGATATATGGAGCCTCCCTCACGTGAACTAGGCAACAAAATTGTAAGCCAGCTCCTATAGCCCATATAACCCCTCCTATATCCAGCATGTGTCAGTTTTAGCTCAGCGTTCCAACTCTGCTGTCCAAAGCGGTTTGTGAAGTTTTCGTCAATCAATAACTTTTGGTGGATTCATGCTGAACCATTCAAGTCCTAGAGAGTCTCCCCAACTAGCCATTGAGTTCAGGCTTTGCCAGATTGCATGGCAGATTCTCTGTGGCAGTCCTCCTGGGTTTGATACTGCAAAGCAACCCTGGAACCCAGGCTGAGGGACACGTGTCTAACCGACGGGGCTTTGATGTCACAGCAGATGTGCTTTCAAGGTCAGAGCCACGGCAGTTCCAGCAAGATTGACCCAGTCCCTAAACAACTCTCACTGTATGTGGGTAAGGCTGAAGTTGTAGGCGGTCGGTGTTGGGTTTCCCGCCATTTCTGAATTAAAACTCCACACTTTTTTTTTAAGTTTTATAGCATATTATAGTATACCAAATTATGTAACATCTTGTTCTACTTTCGATGTAATGTTACAACTTTTTTTTCTAGTCTTGGCTTTATCTCAACAAGGACAATGTGTTGAGAGCCTTGCGTTCTTATTCTAGGTTGTGCAGGCTATTAGTTTCAGGTGCCCTGTTTTCAGGTGTCCCCACTGGGGTTCCCCAGACACTTGTATTAATATTCCCTCTACGTCCACCAAAATATTGTTTAGACATACTCTTTGCAGGAAATAGTTCACCCACTATGGCAGTGAGCACCTCTTAAGCTGTCCGGCAACAAGCCTTTCTCTCAGGTCTATGCTAGATGCCAGGTCTTTTCGTAGTCTTGCCCATTCCTCTTGTATGGACTGCTTTTTGAAGGTCCCGTGGTTACTGGATCAGAACCTGTGTCCCTCAATGATTGTATTCTTGAGAAAATCCTTTTCATGGAGTCCATTGAGGGACACAGGAAGCCTTTAACCTTTGGGTTATATTGCAGCCAACGAGAGGATTGGGCAATGAGCATAAACTTAAAAGGGTGAGACCTGTGTCCCTTCATGGACTCAAAAAAAAAAAAAAAGGATTTTATAACAAAAAATCATTTCATTGAAGGACTGAGGAAGCCTTTAACCTTTGAGACAACCAAAAGTAGTCCAAATGAGGGGTGTGCAAACAGCAAACCATCACTAACAGGCCCAAGATAACAACAGAAAACTGGGGACTGCCTGCAGCTGAAAGAACCACCTGAAGGAGCTTACACCCAGAATAAGACGAGGCGGAAACATTCATCTAGTAGAACATGACAATATGTGAACAGAAGATCTGGTGACAACCTTGCAAATCTGAGAAACAGATGCTTGATACCCAAAAGCCCAAGAAGCACTCACAGTGCAGTTTGACATGAAACAGTGGAACTTGATGCTTGAGATCATAAGCTATGATTGACTGACTGATGCCACCTAGAGATGGAGTAACAAGAAGCTGGTGCACCCTTTTGGGGTCAATCTGGGATGACAAAAAGGGAAGCAGTCATTCTGAAAGAAGCGGTGCCTAAAAGAGGAACTCGCACGGCTCGAATCGCATCCAAACAATAGTGGGAAATGTTCTTTTGGTGAACTGGAGCCTGACAGAGGGAAGGAACAATGCCTAACTGAGGTGAAAGGCAGAGACTACTTTGGGCAAGAAGGTAGTCCTGGACATCAACACCTTCTCATCCTGATACAAATTTTTTTTTTGGAAAGAAAAGGCTGTAAACTCAGACACCAGCCTTGTAGAAGTGAGGCTACATGAAAAAAAAACATCTTGTGGATGAGAGTAGAGAGCAATGTTGCTAATGTGTTCAAACAGCAGTACCAAATTTAAGTCCCAAGGAGTCAATGGGCAAACAGGGTGGGGGGAGATCTCCTGTTCAAAAGGACTTTATCAGGGAGCGAGAGGCCAACAGTTTCTAAAACCGCTTAGAAAGAGCTGAAACCTGACCATTGATAGATCTGAGAGCTAAACACTGATCCAAATCAGTTGCAGAAAGAAGTCTCATTCCAAGGAGAAACTCCTAGGGTGGAAGTCATCAGACTTACATCAAGTGAAGTATGCCTTCTATGTCTGATGATATACTGTACCTTGAGGAAAGTAGGCTATGAGCATCATAGCAATCAGACTACATGATGCTCCTCTATCCCTCAGAATCTAGACTATAACAGCCATGAGACATATGGGGGAAATGAGACAAGGGGCTTCCAGCAAACCATTTACAGCTACGGCCATCTGTTTCATGTGTTCCATATACATAGGATCAACCACAACAGTGGTTTAATGTTTAAGGGATTTTGACCAGTCAGACATGTTTGGCAAAGTAGCGGGATCACCCTCTTGTGAGAACAGAGCTCTAGAAAGGGTTTCAAACTGCTTATTAGTTGGGTATTTAAAGACAGACGTCCCTTCTACCGGAATAGTAAGCGCCATGTTAACACTAAACATGGCTGGATCCATAAACATGACTGGATCCATAGTGGTATTGGAACACTTCTGCACAAAATTCTGACAAAATGGATACAAGGCAAACAAGTTGTTTGCTGACCCAAACATGTAGCAGGATGCTTCCAATCTCCATAGAGAAATAGTTAGAAAAGCGTCTTTGCGTCTTTTGGAGTTTTAAATGACCAAAGACTGGAAACAGCACTGGTGGAGGCAACAGGCTCGCCCTCTAAATTCAGAGTGGTACCTGAGGACTTGCAGTGCATAGATCACCCTGCTTCTGCTTCATTCTTTGGAACTGTGCTCCCACCAACTCACCTGCTACTTCTTAAATATTTCCCCACCAGTCATCTGGAGGCTATGACATGAAGAAGCAAAGCCCTGCCTCCAGATTGGCTGCCTTCACACAGAGACACAGCACAGAACAAGTCATGAGTCAGTAACTGAGAAAAAAAAAATCAGCTGCAGGAAGACCACAGGCAATACTGGTGGCCAGTCCTCTGACTGCATGTATGAGCACAGCCTGCACAGTTCAGGTCCTCTTTAAACCCATGATTTTGTTTTAAATTATACGCAATTGAGTAAGTCTGAGTCTTACATGGTTATTTCTCAAATCCAAGTTGAGAAAAGGCAGGTTTCCGTCATGTGCACTACTCCTACTGCAGTTTAGAGGAAAGAGAAACACAATCCTCTGTGCCATTAAGGAAGAATGAAAGAGTGTCAGGAAAGTCTGGGCTTGCTCAGTGACCGCCACGTGCGCACATTCAAGCACGCACCTATGCCTGGACAAACGTGCATAGACATTTCTTACATTGATAGTCCTGCACATGTGCGCCCGGGATTATGTGATTAATGCGCAGGTATAAGAGCATAATTAAGCAAGGCCTGCCTATTTAAACCAGAGTTTCATTAGGGGAAGTCGCTGAGTGGTCATCAGCTCTGGCATGCTGTAACCTGACCTGTGCCTTTCTCCTGTGATTTGACCCAGCTTGTTTTGACTCTACGATATCTTGATCCCCTGGCTTCTGACTCTGGGTTCGTATCATGACTATGCTTCCTGGTTGCGGTTTTGTACCTTCTCTGCCTGGCTGTGCTTGACCTTGGCTTGCATCATGACTTCGTTCCTGGCTTACTCCCTGTGTACCTGTGTTGCCCGGCTGTGTCTAACCCTCAGCTTGCCTCTGACCCTGCTGCATATTAACCAGCTACAGACACTTGTGCTTCTACAACAACTTGAGCTTCTTCTCAACTCCAAGGATTACCGAAAACGAGGTGCAAGGGACGCCCTGCATGCTGGCCCTCCACCAGGTAGGTGACACTCAGATTCCTTGGATAAAAATATCACTCTCTTGGTCTTTAATAATCCACTTGGTTAATAAATTACATAATTGTCTTGCCATTACTACCTCATGCAGTAAATCGGCCAACAGTCAAGCAACTGTTGACATATCTTTGCTTCACCATTCAGTCAGCCACTGTACTGAAAACAATTGTGCAGGTTTGGAAGCTCCAACATCACTAGTTGTATACAAGTGCTGCATTGGTGACTCCATAAACATGGAAGCAAGGAGAACGACGAGAGCTTGAGCCTCTGAAAACTAGTCGGCAATGGCAGGTCCCATACTTCTATCCTGACAGAGACTTTTGAATACGTGATTTAAACTTGAACAATATAGGCGCACACGCCTGCTCCTGAGAGCTTACAATCTGACCTTGAATCCCAAAGCACACAAAAAAAAACCATAAAAAGCCTAAAATGTATCAGCTTTGGGGACAAAAGCTGAGTAAATTAAGTACTACTTCACATAATATTCCAATGAGTATTATATCTGAAACCATGTAAGAAAAGAACTGTTTAATGGGGTTGGTAAAGTTTAAATAATTATAATTGCCCTTTATTCACCATTACAAAAAATAAACATGCTGGTCTCCACTATTGTGGCTAATGAGTACTTATTTGCCACTTGAAGAGTCCCCAGCACTGAAGAGTAATAAGAATCTACATTCTGCTACCTGCATCTGCGGTATCACTCAATATAGCACTGTCAAAAGTCTGAATGGGACACGAAGAGGCTTATTAAGCTCTAAAGACAAATCTCTTAGCTTACCATGGTTGATAGCAAGTTGCGTCACATTTTGGCCTCTCATTTCTCAGGAACCCCCGTGGTGAGATATCCTGGCCCCTACATCTAGTTTTGCCCACCGCCTAGGCTGTTAGAAAGCAAACTGACTGGATAAAAAGTCAGCAAATAAGTTGGAAGTACAGCCAAAGGAGACGGCCTGTCTTAAAGTACAACTGAAGTCAAAACTTTTTTGTTTGGGATAGAGGAGAGGGATTAGAACACCTGTCAGATTTGTATTGCTGTCTGTGTCCCCGTTAGGGAGATTCACCTTCTCCATCGGTCCTGGTGACAGTTATCACTAAAAGTGAAAGAAAATCCCACATTTTGCTCTATCCAAAACTAAAAAAAATAAAGTTATGGCCTCGGTTTTACTTTAAGGGGCAGGGTGGAGCCAAAAACCAAAGTTATGGAATATCATCACTTGAAGCTCTAAGGGTGCATTCACACCAAAATGAGAAGGAAATCGCAAGTCAAAGGAGGGTCCATTGACTTGCCATTGTAATTGTGTAATTTCCTTCCGATCCCTTGCGTTGCAATCCGTTTTCAACAGATGCTAAGGAAGGACACAGGAAAATAAATGGGTGTGAATGGGGTTAGTTCACAACGGATCCGTTGTGTTGCCCTGAAAAAAGTAGTGCACGTTCTATTTTTTTATTTCAGCACAATGTAACATTCATTTTTCGGGGCCATTCCGTTACCATGCATTGAAAAACATATTGCAACGTAAGGGATCCGGTGTGAATGGGACCTTGCAGGCAGCAAAAAGTGGGCAATTTCACTCACAGGTGAATTGGCTTTCTAATGACACCTCCCAGCCACACAGGGGGGTGCATGCATGTATGTATATATATATAATTATATGAGCAACACTTGATAAATATGGCTCAGTGTATCTAGAGTTTATTTTCCCTATATAAAAACTATATAGGTATATACAGTAAACTTGATTTGTAGAGTTTTTCTGATGTGTAATAATATAATTACTCCAATATTTGAACACAGGTCGTTTACCTAAAACGTGGTCTCATTTTCCGTGAGCACTAAATGAACATAAGAGTGGCTGTAGCAGGTGGGTGGAGCTCAGAATTTAGGTGCAGAGACCTCCCGGCCAGAGACCCTGAGAGAAACCAGAACCCAATGGCCTTCTATGCAAAACTGAATGACTACTTCTGGGTGGACTCACCCTTTCATTAACAGTGCAGGAAACCAAATTCTAAAAGGTGGGAAACCCCTTTAAACAAAAGCAGTACGGGATTGGCAAGAGTCTGAACAACATAAAGACAGCTAGATAACACTGCCTTCCCCCTTGTGCAGTTGAAAAGCTTTGCAGCAGAACAGGCACTAGTTTTAGCTCGAGTAAGTTACAGCCCTGATGTAGGTCCCTGCTGGGATCTTGTTAAAGAATGACACTTTCCCAATTTCATACCTCCTCCAGCTTTAATGGCTTTTGAATGACTTGTGTCTTCTTTTCTGCATCATCCAATACGACAGCTTTGGACGCCAGTAAACCTTAACAATGAAGGAAGAGAGGTTAGAAATCTATTTAATGCAGCAAGCAAAAGGAAGTCACATGCAACCAAATTGGGATGCACCGATACCAGTGCCATGTGCCCAGATTATTAGGAAGTCATGCAACGGATCATGACCCATCGCATGGCCTCCTGATTGACTGTGAAGCCGGTGTTCTAGCCTCTAGCTGAGGCTACCTCGCTTCCTACCCAATCAGGAAGCTAGGATGTGATTAATGACGTGCCGCCTGGCTTCCTGATTGGTTAGGAAGCCAGGCTGCTTACCAACCAGTGAAGCCGGCTTCCTAGGCAAACAGAAAGCCGGGAGGCAGGTCATAACCCACTGCCCGGCTTCTTGATTGGAAAGGAAGCCGTCTCCATGTTCCCTCGGCACTTGCGGTCAGAGAGAGATCTTCCTCTGACCGGAAGTTCTGGTATCGAAGATAAGTATCGGAGCATTTGGGCGAGTAGAAGTACTCGCCCAAATACTCGGTATCGGTCCATCCATAAAACTAAATGTTGATTTTCTACTTTATCAGCTATTTTTTAGAGTCAATAGTTAATAGGACTGGGAGAAGATCAATGTTCCCCACCCATTCTCGGCACGAGCATCAATGATGCCTCATTATGCATCAGGGAATTTAACTGTAACTCAATGGGGTATACAGTATTTATAAAGAAGCTAAAGTGACATTCATCAAACATTCACTACAGGTGTATCATCTTGGAACATGTCCTAAATTACAGTGATTGATTCACCTGCAGTGAATGTCATAAATTGGTGAATGCCACATTGACTGGTTTATAAAAATGCTTTTATGAGTTTCTGCTCACCTAAATTAAATGTTAAATTTTTAAAGGGCATATAAGAATAAAAGAGAGGGGAAAAAAAAAAACTGACAGTAAGGAACGCCAACAGAAAGAGGCAGAGCGAAAAAGGATGAGAGAGAGAGACAGGGCCAGAAAGGCAGAGAGAGACAGGGCCAGAAAGGCCGACAGAGAGAGAGAGACAGGGCCAGAAAGGCCGACAGAGAGAGGGGAGAGAGAGAGAGAGAGAGAGAGAGAGAGAGAGAGAGACAGGGCCAGAAAGGCCGACAGAGAGAGACAGGGCCAGAAAGGCCGACAGAGAGAGACAGGGCCAGAAAGGCCGACAGAGAGAGAGAGAGAGAGAGAGACAGGGCCAGAAAGGCCGACAGAGAGAGACAGGGCCAGAAAGGCCGACAGAGAGAGACAGGGCCAGAAAGGCCAACAGAGAGAGACAGGGCCAGAAAGGCCAACAGAGAGAGACAGGGCCAGAAAGGCCGACAGCAGGAGCAGAACAGTGGAAGAGAGAGGCAGCAGAGAGACCGACGGAGTTACCTGTTATTTTATTTAGCCGGGCTCGTTTTGCTTGGAAGGAGCTAGCCTGGCTCATTTTCCTCTTAAGTACCAGATCAACATCTCTCTGTTGAGTGGGCAACTTCGAGACCTCTCCCGATGCAACTTCTGGTTTATAGAGATAATAGGAACCACCTGTTAGAGAGCGATAGGTAAAAACACAAAACATGATAAGTCTTATTAAAAATCAACTCCATGGAAAGCGTAGACAGGTTTGATATCATTCCCTTGCTGTCTGTGACCCCACTGGGAAGATTCCTTCTCACTTTCAGTCCCTGTGACACAAGGACAATGAAATAGGTGAACAGGACCCTCTGCGACAGGAAGACACAAACATTAAGAAAACCTGCCATGGTGAGATTTCTCACCACTTCCAGTCCCTCTAAACTCATGTCACCTAGACAGGAAAGAAGATCTCACCAATAGGGACACAGAAAGCAATAAAATGTACCAGAGGATCTAAACCGTACCCAATCTGTCCAAATCTTTAATGTCACCAAGGGATCCCAAAGAAGCTTATAAAGCAGATATAGAAGATCTGCTTCCTTAGCTTCTTCTCCTGGCTCTAATCATTGGAGAATGTACACATTGAAACCAGAAGTGGTGTAATACACATCACTTCAGGGTCCAGTGATAAGAAGAGAGATCAGTGGCTAGAAGCCTGCTGACCTCCCTCCAATCTGTAAGTGGAGACCTGCTGGGCTCAGGTGACAGGGGGGGACAGGGGAGCACAGCAGACGTGTTCTTGATATAACTACTCCAGGACAGGATGTTTTTTTGACAGTGGGTGGTCCTGAAGTAGGCAGGATTGGCGGAGGGGGTGGGCGCACACACCCGCACGCGTTATATAAGCAATCCATCGGCTCTACAGCTGCTGGACCACTTGTATGTAAACAGCCATCACTGAAAAACTTTATCCAGACTAAGCCAAGAAGCAATAAAAAGCCTTTTTTTATATTAAAGGTGCAGCCCTGTGCTTAACTGCCTCCGGGCCGGCCGTAGTAAAAAAACAGCCAGCCCGGAGCTCTCTAGATCTGAGCGGGCGTCTCTAGACGAGAGTGACAATACCTAGCTGTTCACAAATGGTGCTAGTCATAAAAGCTGGCAGTCTTAGACAAATTATACCGCAGGAGAGATTTTCTGTAAGAAAACTTAGGGGGAACGACGTTATACCTAGGTTCTGGCTGGATGTTGGCTCTTCCTCCTTGCGGAATAAGTCCAGGGGTTTAACAATGGCAGCGTCCTCTTTTTTAATGGACGTTTTATGTATTTTCCTCTCTTCTTTATCCTTATTGCTGTTCACACTGGTCCTCGGTTTGGTTGCAGGTTTATTCTTGGCCACTGCAGCTGCTGCTTTAACTAAGGCAATCCAGTCCTGGATGGAGAAAGCAGGTGTGTCAGAAGTCTTGAAAAACAAAACAAAGTAGAGTCACTCAAAGTATAGTTCATGACAGTATTTGGGAATGCAGCTACCCCTAAGGAGCTACGAGACCCAGCAAGAAAAGGAATAAGTATTTATTTTATTCATTATATTCTACAAAACAGAAGAGTAGTTAAAGACAATCCCATCACCTGACACTCCCAAAAGTGTTCAAAGCTGAGATTCTTTAGGCAGCTTGTAGCTCTTGAACACAACAGGAGACGACATAAGATCCTCAAATCATCTCTGAATTGGTGCTGACACTGTCCTTCCTTCTGGAGGGGGGCTACTTATGTTCCCCATGGTCCCCGTGTGTGTTGTAGAGTAGTCAGCGCTCCAAGCTCACTCCTGTGATGGGACTACAATCTCATGTTTAGTTTACTAATTTGTATTGGACCCCGCTGGATGCTGCTCTGTGTCCCAGCGGGGAGCGCTGTGAGTGGCCGCCGTCTCTCCTCCCCGCACCGCTCAGCAGTGTGGGCGGAGACAGCCAGCGCTGTCACAGAAGGCTGAGCTCTCCTCCGCTCGATCAGCCTCTTGTGACAGTGTGTGAGGATGGAGAGCGGGTACAAGCAGTCACTGATCGCTGAGTGTTTGTACATAATTGAGGACCTGGTATGGTTACTATATCCTCAATTATGAATGAATGGGAAGGGATCTACATCACCTCCTGTTCATTCGTGATTGTGGTTATAGTAAACATACTCTGTCCTCATGTTATGAACGAACAGGAAAACTCAGTATAGAGCAGGGGTGGCAAACTCAAATTCATCGGGGGCCGCATCAGCAGTATGGTTACCCTCAAAAGGGTCGGTTGTATAGGACTATGCATCTACTCTTTATCATAGTTGCCTCTGCATTCAGTTGCTACTGGTTTTAATAATAATTTAAGTAATAACTAGCCTTGAAAACATCCACAAGAAACTTTATTGGAGACTGCTCAGACTGCAGCACAAATCCCTAATCTGGCATTTTCAAGTGACAGCTGTCACCTAGTCAAGTTAATGATCAGGTGACAGCAGCTCCATGTAAACGCATGCACACCGCATGTAATGATACGTGATATGATTACATGCGTCCAGGGAGAGTGATTGATTCCTAGCGGAATGTAAACATATCACGTATCTTTACATGCGGTGTGCAGGCGTTTACATGCAACTTCTGTCACCTGATCATTAACTTAGGTGACAGCTGCCATTTGTAAAACGCCAATTTAGGGATTTCTGTTGATGATATGCAAATTACCGCAGACCATTCATATGTTAATATCTCGGCCGGTACCGGGACAGTGCAGGCTGCAGGAACAGCACCAGCAAGCTCCGGAAAGAGTACAGAGTAGAGAGGGCTGGGGGAGGAGGTGTTTCTCTGGCCTCCCCCACCAGCGCCCTCTAGTGTCTACTGTGTGGTAGTGCCGGCTCTGCTCGCTACCACACAGTAGACACTGCTCTGCACAGAGTCGGCATAGTGGACCGGCCCTGGCTGCTGTGCGGGCCACATTACAAGGTCCGGCGGGCCAGATTCAGCCCACGGGCCTTGTGTTTGCCACCCCTGGTATAGAGGATTCCTGTTCATTTAAAACAGGGTGCAGAAAAAGAGATTGATGTCCTCAATCTCATTTCCCTTTTAAAATAGAAAAAATCAGGGGTCTGTTTAGACCCCCAATCTTTCCCCAAAGCCCCTAAAAGTAAAGTAAAAAATAAAAATATTTAATAAAAATGAATAAAAATAGAATATCAAAAAAATAAAATGTTAAAATACATTTGAGAAATGTAAAATAAAAAACATTTCGGTTTCAGCCTGACATTTTTTTTCATTTTGCTTTCGTTTCTGTTTTGAAATTTTCATTTCGGTGCACCTCCAATTATAGTACTATCTCCTGTATTAGGATCAGTAGTTAGGGTCAGCGCTGCATCAGCAGTATATCAGTAATACATTTATAACTTCACAGTTATTTTGGGGGATGTTCTGAAGTGGAACTTCCCACCATCAGCTAGAAAACCACTCTGCTTTATGGAACATGTAGCAGTGGCGTATATCACTGTTGTGTCACTAGTTTGTGCTGCCAGTCTCCTTCAGTCCAAGATTAAACCAAGATCATATTAGAAATAATACGGTTTTTGTACTCATTGCAAAATCCTTTTCTTTAAGTCCATTGAGGGACACCGCAAGTCTTTCACCTTCCGGTTATACAGCTGCCTACAGGAGGATTGGACACTGACAATGGAGTCAGCCCGGAATAAACCCTCCTACTACCAGCTGATTCACTTTTTTTGCTAGTGTCCTTGGAGGACGGGCGTCTTTTCTGTTTTCTTCTTAAAGACTAACCTATTTTTTGCCAGCAATCGTCCTGTAGGCGACAGTATAACCTTCAAGTGAAAGACTACCTGTATCCCTTACCGGACGAGAAAGAAAAACGCGCTGGTATGAACAATTTATCAGAGCCGAGGATATATACACTTACCTGGCCTCTTGCATCCTCAGGCATGGATTTAATGTGCATCTTTTTTAAGCACCGTATGACCCCATCATAAAATTGCACAGTATAGGTTCCTAAAACAGTACAGAAATAACATTACCATTCAAAAGACGGAGGTACAACATGGATCGTTAGAGCTTGGTTACATGAACTGAGAAAGCGTACCAGGTTCTGGCCGGAACGGACTGCATCGCATTGCGGCCGGCTCACTATTTCGAGGGGGTCATCGAAGTGAATATCACCGTAGCCACGCCCTCTGGCCGCAATGCGCCTGACATTGTGCCTGCGGTCAGGTGCGATCAAAATGCTACAAGCACGATTTTGATCGCACCGGACAATGTGCCTTTCGATCCCGTGCAGGCATTCGCATTGCGGCCCGGTGGGGCGTGGCTACGGTGCCATTCACTTCAATGGCCCGCCACGCCCCCTCTGGCCCCACGAAATAGTGAGCCGACTTCAATGTGATGCAGTGCGTTCCGGCCAGAACCTGGTCGGAACGCACTGCATATGGTGTGAACAGGCCCCGAGAGAGGAAACCTGCCTGTTTAGTCAGAGCCTGAAAGGCAAGGATTTGTTTTCCGTTTTATTGCAACCTATTAAATAAAAACTGACTGCAAATCAACCTAAAAAAGGACTTTGTTGCCTGGACTACCTTTTTTTCCCAGGGAAGGTGATCCCCATTTGAGCTATACCCCCACACCCCTTAGTGACACAGCTTCAGAAAAAAAAATTTGCTTCTGAGGACCGGAGCGATTTTGCCATTTTTTGCAAAACTTTTTTTTAGAATTTCCACCTTCCTTATTCATTCCAGCTCCACATATTATATACAGTTTTTTTCAAGGACAAAATGGGCTTTAATTTGTGACATATGCATATAAATTCCTATATATATAT
>NW_017306897.1:821512-841396 GCF_000935625.1 Nanorana parkeri
TATATATAAACAGTACACAAAAAAAACACATTTTTCACAGCTTTGGCAAAAATAATGAGTAAATAATTAGTAGGGATGCACCAATACTGGTTTTTCGGCATGGAGTACGAGTGCCGATATTTTTTTCAGACACTCGGTGATACCGAATACCAATGACCGCATCCCGGGGTACCATTGGCCCGGCTTATCAGTAAGCCGGCGGCGGATTATGACGTGCCGCCCAGCTTCCTGATTGGTCAGGAAGCCAATCAGCTAGCAACAAGTGAAGATGGCTTCCTAGCCAATCAGGAAGCAGGGAGGCAGGTCATCACCTGGTGCTTGGCTTCCTGATTTAAAAAAAAAATCTGTTTTAATGAAAGGGTCTAAGACGACAGGCTCCATTTTCCCACAAGTTCCCTTTAAAATGCATCAAACCCCAATAATAAGAATGTAATATATTGCAGCTTACCAGTCCATTGACGTGGTGATAGCATTAATTATCATTTCTCTTTTCTTTTCACCTGGTGATCCTATCAGTAACACACTTAGGAGGTTATTCACAAAAGGAGCAGAAGGATTAAGATGAAGCACCGGCTAATCCTACGGTTCACTTCGGGCCACCGGAGCCCTTCGGCTCAGCCGAACCGAAAGGGCTGCTGTATGGGCTATTCACAATAGCATGTACATCAGCCGAGCGGTTGAGCTGAGCCGAACACATGTGCTTCGGCTCGGCTGAGCAGATCGTTCTCCCCACAAATGTAAACAAATAGGCAGAGCTAGCGGTGACGTCACATCTGCCTCCAACTATTTGTTATCATGTAATAACAGGCTACTATCCTCAGGTCATTTGAGAACAGTAGCCTGTCATTCTATGACAACAAACCGGCAGAGCCGGTCGCGACGTCACGGCCGGCCACGCTCATTTGTTTGGATTTGGTCGGGACCTCAAAAGACCTATATGACAGATGCCAGCCAAATCAAAACAAATGGGCGGAGCAAGCGGTAGGGACCCGGGAAAAGCACCATCCCAGTGTCAAGGGCATGTGGCCTGGTATGGCAGGGAGGGGGGCACTATGTTGTCCCTATGTGAATAGGGGCGAAGGGCAGCGAGTGAACTGCCAGAGGATAAGCTCAGCTGATCGGCTTCTTCACTTCGGCTCAGACAAACATGCTGAGCATGTTCGGCTGAACCGAAGAGCGCCAAAGCCAATCAATGCATGGCTGATTTTAGCCTATGTACGGCTGAAATCAACCGCACAGGGCAGCAGCGAATAGCCAAACGGCGGTCAGCTCACTTCACTTCGGTTGCCTTCGGCAGCTTATAGAATAACCTCCTCAATGCTCATTCACTGTACTGACTCTATGTAGGAGAAGCGTTGTCGCCCTACAACAGGAAGTGTGTAAAGACATCAGAACAACTCTCCTCATCTTCATAACACTGAGTGAGGGGGGTGTAGGGGGGCCCAGGTTCTGTAGTTCACAGTGGTGAACTGGCCAGGGCTGATAAGAATTAAGATGTGCTGATGATGTACTAAGAATGTGCTCACCCAGGGAAAGCAACAAGTTTAGCAATCGCACCAACCCCATCTATACAGCCGTATCTGCTCTTCACTCTTATACGGTTCCATTCAGCTGCCAGGAGAAGAGAGTAATGTAACCAACTCCCCTCCTTCCTTCCACATGACAACGCTGGTGCTTGGTGACCAGTCCTGCATTGTCACATAGCAGCAGGGAGACAATCACCAGGTACAAAGACTATTCTACAGGGGGAGCCTTACAAATAATATGTAATAGTATGTGCTGTCATAATGGTACGAGCAGCCGATATAACATATATAAAATATAACTAAATAGTTCCACTTAAACTCCAGACACACACTGAGATGTCAGTTTTCAGCAACCTTCCTTGGTATGTTGCTGAGCATGTTAACACTTCTAGGGATGTAAGATCAATGCTAACCCACTATTCCGACATCCATGTACAAACCTTCTTTATTTATGGCCTCAATCTTGGCAGGATAATACCGACAGTCAGTCCACCGAGCTAGAACTTCTTCTCCTTCCTTGAAATCCTACAAAATGTCAATAAGCATATTTCAGATTTAAAGTCCTTTTTTATTTTTTTTACATTTTTACAATAACCTACAAAAGGCACTTGTATTTTTGCATACACTTCTCCTTATTGTAAGGACAATATTAGAAACAGAGACTTTCCATCATAAGAAGTGGCAGAAAGTCTTCTCTAACAAAAAAAAAACCTTCCCCACTCTTTCACAATCTTTAAAGCGATATTAATCCCCCTTATTTTTTATTTGCTATAAGGTTGCCCACCTTTGCCTGAGGCTGTTGTTGTTTTCCTTTAAAATCTTTTAATTCCGCGTTTTCAAGTCGGTCCCCCGCAGCGTACTTCCCCCCGCCCCTATTCGGGTGCACCCGTACGCGCCCGCAGTGCCTGTGGGCGTCCATAGACACACACAGCCCTGTGTTAGGCCACTCCCCTTCTCTCTTTGATTGATGGCTGAAGGAGCCTGTGGCTCCTCTGCTATCAGTATCCTCCCCCCGCAACCAGGAAGCTTGTGGAACTGAGGAACACTTCGGGACCGGCGGTGGGGACAAGCGCCGCTGACACGTAAGTGTGGGGGGACGGGAACTGGGGGAGAAAAAAGGTTCTGGGCGGTTTTTACCGGAATGTAGAGAATGCAATAAGGTAAAAAAATGCCCTACTACTACTTTAAGAAACATTTTAATTGGGTTAACACTTGAACATTTTCACCATAAGAGAGTTCAAACTTACATAGTTCTCCTCTTCGTCTCCAAGCGCTTCCTTCTGCAAAGAAGGCTTTTCCAGAGGACGGATCCGACTGCTGTCCCAATGGATCCACTCATCGTATCGGCTGCTCCAACGCTCAAAATGCACCAGCATTTTCCCCTCCTCATAATCCATCTTCTCTATCTTAGCTGGGTACCTGAAGAAATGAGGAATATCGAGATGATTGAGAGAAATAACTAGTAAGGGTCCTCTCAAATATCACTTTGGCCATTGGCCAAGCAGCAGACAGGAAAACAAAAGCCCAAACCTATTTATACAATACCTGTGTCTACAACTTTAACTACTTCACCAAAAAACGTACCCAATTTTCAGACTGGAATGACAAGACCATCAAAGGATCCCGAAACTGAAATAAAACTATAGTGCTTTTTTCTGTCTGTTTTTTTTTTTTCTTTCCATTGAGCGCCAATTTTTATTTTTAGGCCCCTTTCACACGGGCTGATCAGGAGAGTATCCGATCACGGATCCCCTCCTGATCGGAGCAGTACAGATTGGATGTCACCAATGGGACATCCGTATCTGTCCAGTTTTGTCCTCCATCCACTAAAACTGCTGGACCCCATTTCATCTATGGGGAATTGGATGTAAACTGACATGTGTCTATTTACATGAGATTCCCCCCGATGACACGCTGAAGTCCGGCAAACCTGTTCCATTTGTTTGGACAGACAAACCTGTCTGGAGCCGGGGGTAATCAGGGTGTAAACGCAGGCGGTCCGATCAGTGACCTTAGCTACTTGTGTAATCCCTTCTTTAAAAAATTCTGTTTGAGGGTTCAGTCACACCAAGGGCGTATCTGCCGCGAGAAAAACAAGGCGTTTGCCTCGGGCGGCAGATTCCAATGGAGCGGCAAAAATACCGGGGTCTCGGTGTACTGGCCCGCGGGCCAATTGCGGCCTGCGAGCTGGTACTTTGTGGCCTGCAGCCAGCTCAGAAGTCAGGTACGCGGTCACAGACCGCATACCTGACTTACGGGAGCAGCTACACGCTCTGCACCTCTGACGGATGTAGACCGTGTAGCTGAGTCTGCGCCGGCACTCGGATCCTTTCGGCCAGCGCTCTTTCAGTGAAGGATTTTGCAGGATTGACTGGTAAGGTCTGCAGCAGACCTTACCAATCAAGCACCAAATCACCTGGAACGACGTGCCACCTCACAGCCTCCTCCCTGCAACAAGGTAAGCAGGAGATTATAAGCGGCAGCTGTCATCTAAGTTAATGATCAGGTGAGAGCAGTTGCATGTAAAGATACGTGCATCGATTGTGCTTCCAGGGAGAGTGTTTTCTAACCGCATGTAATCATATTACATTCCATTACATGCGGTGTGCAGGCGTTTACATGGAGCTGCTGTCACCTGATCATTAACTTGAATGGGTGACAGCGGCCGCGTGTAAACATCAAATTAGGGTTAGGGTTATTCCTGCTGCAGGAAAACGCAATTTCTGATGCAGGAATCCCTAATCACACCTAAATATGGTATGAATATGGTCTTGTTTTGTGTATATTGGTGTCTGCAGTACCATACCGGATACAGTAAAATTTTATTTTAAAGTATAAAATTTGTCAAGCTGCCCCCATGGGAGAAGAAAATTTGTGAAGTGGCCCCCGAGACGGAAGAGGCGGGGGGCCATGACGGAGGAGGCGGGGGGCAGAGATATCGACGGAGGAGGTGGGAGCCGTCGCAAGGCGGCGAAGATGAGAAGGAGGCCGTGTTCCAAAGAGGTCAGGCCGTGCAAGGTAAGAGGACTGTGCTGGCAGAGCCCAACATAGATTCTGCACAGCCCACCAAAGAGTCTCAGGTGGGCTGTGCAATACCCTTTGGTTGGCTCTGCAGGATCCGTAGGGGGCTTTGCAGCCTGCTAAGCCCACCACAGATCCTGCTCAACCCCCTGAGATCCTGCAGGGTCTCAGGGGCTCTGCAGGATCTGTGTGGGGGGGGCTTGTCAGGTCTCAGGGGGGCTTTGCAGGATCCATAGGGGGCTCTGCAGACTGCAAAGCCCACCACAGACCCTGCAGAGCCCGACTGAGACCACAGCCGGGTGGGGTAAATTTAGTGTGGGGGGGGGGGGGGCCCCGAGTTTTGTCTTGGCTAGGGCAGCCCCAAACCAAAATACACCACTGAGTCACACCATATCCAGTGCGTTCCGGCATGATTCAAGCCCGAAACGCACTGGATCACATAGATCAGGTGGAGCTGCGTTCTGGGGTGTGACAGTGTCAATCATGTCAATGGCACCGCAGACACCAGTGCACCAGAACGGAGGGCATTTCTGTACCTCGCATTCTGGCACAGGTGATCGCAGTGCGGATGGGGGGGAATGTCTACCGTGCCATTGATATGGATGGCCAGGCCTGATCTATGCAATCCAGTGCCTTCCGCCACATTTCAAAATGGTGTGACTGGGCCCCTTTAAGGTTCATTGAACTTTGGAATCAAGAAAAAAAACAGTCATCAGGGAAAAGATAATGATAATGTTTGATACAATTCTAACAATGTTTTCTGAGACAAAAAATAACAATATACACAGAGCTCATAAACAACATCCATAAACAAGTATATAAAACTATAATGCAAACTACAAGATTGCGTAATATTCGTGATCTCCTATCACCAAATCATATATTTGTATGAATACAATTAAACAGCCCCGTCGTCAGTCACGAAGGGGTTAAAGTATGTCGCTGTCACCAAGTGTGACCACTGTTAGCTTTTAGTTTCTGGCTGAGAAGTACAGAAACATTTCCGAAATCCTGGGCATATGAGGTGTTTCCAAATAAAAAACAAATAAATGAATTTATTTTAATGCATTTTTTTAACTGCGATTTTTTCAAAAATAATGTCTGTACTTGCAGCGTTTTTAAAGAGACACAGGGGTGTGGAATTCCTATCGCCCGACGCCTGGGACATGCAGTTTCGGGCGCCGGGCGAGTAGGTTTTTTGTACATTTAGCCCTGCTTCGGACAAGCAGAGCTAAATGTACAGCGTGGAGCAGCGGCTCGTTTTTATACACGTGATCTATTTAGATCACTTGTATGAAACGAGCAGCGGCGATCTTGTCCGCCCCACCGCGGTTTTTGGGGCCCCCCCTCTATTCTGGGGGACCCATGATCACTGCATAATGGCTCAGCCATAGAGATCGTAGAGCAGACAAAGAACGGTGCATTCTTCGTCTGCTCTGTGTGATCACTGAGACACTCTGGCACTGTAATCACAGCGCCACCTGTCTCCGCTGTCAGGAACTTCTCAGAACAACGGTTCTGTGTTGGAGGGCAGGCTCCATAAAGAGAACATGTCACCTCCAAACTAAATACAATATAAATTAAAACCAACTCAGCTGCCACTGCCGTAAATAAATACACGCATAAGGGCATTGTGTGTGTGCATTGAGTGCTGCCGCCATTCCACTGTGTGCCATATTGTGGTAGCCAGGCAACAGAACTCTCTCACACGCACAATGTGCATTAAATAGTAAGTTAACTTTCCCAGGTAATATGGGAAAATGGAATTACCCGATCAAATCTGGCCCGGTCTCTCCCAACCCCCCACCCCCACCCCTGCAAATACTAATAATACTGCAGGGATGTATTAAATATGCGTTTTGTTTTTTTTTTCATATCTCTATAGGTTGAACTCGATAGACATGTGTCTTTTTTCAACCTAACTATGTAACTATGTTTTATTTTTCTATTTTGCCCAAATATACTCCTTAAAGTCTATGTCCAGGCATGACCCAAATTTAGACCCAAACCTCCATCTCCCCTTTTACATCATTATTCTGTGTAAAAGTCCAACAGAGAAGCTCCTATAGTGGAAGTCCCGAGACTCACACCAAGTGAATGATGCCATCTATGTCCAATGATAGACTTGGCGAGAAGTGGACACACTAGCTTTGAGCATTGTAGGAATCACTGACTCCAAGTTGCCCCTGTCCATCAGAACGTGGGCATCAGCCATCCTGGTAAAGCCAGTGACCATGAAGCAGGATGGCAAAGTCTATGGGGCCAAAGACACAATATTCAGCACCAAAGGAAGCACCTGCACCTCTCTATAAACTGCACTGTATCATGTGGCACAGGTGTAAATGACACCATAGAGAATAGTAGGATTTCAATTGCCGTGCACTGTAAGTAAGGTCACAGCTATATAATAATATAATAACAATTTTTTGGTAAAATATTAAAGACGGGGTCACGTCGGGTAATTACATACCAAACATGTCAAGCTTTAAAATTGCGTTCGCCAGTGAAGCCGCAAAAAATTTCAATACCCAAAATTTCCTATGGGGAACACTTTACACGTTTTTACGGCTCATCAGTTTAGTGCGAACAGTAACTGATGGCCCTAAAATTATTGCTCTCACTCAGACATTCGCAACGATATGCAACATGTGTAGCGCAATTGTCATTTTCACATGTAGGTGCACCGACGTGTGTATGTGCGTGCACATGGGGGTAATTTTTAAACACTTTTTTTTTTTTTTTTTTTTTACACTAACCCTACCCTATTCCTATCACATAGGGGACTAACAAGCCCCCTATGCAATAGCATATAGGGTGTGACAGGTCCTCTTTATGGAGAAACCAGGGGTCTTTCAGACCCCTGTCACCTTGGGACCCCAAAGAAGCTGAGATCTACTTCCCCAGCTTTTTCTCCTGGCTCCGGAAGTGATGTAATAGACATCACTTCCAGGTCCAGTGATCGGAGGAGAGATCAGCGGTTGGAAGCCGCTGAATCTCTCTGACCGTTGCGGGGAGACCCGCCGAGCCAGTCCAGGGTGCCGCACGGGGACAGCGGAGCCTGGGGAAACCAACGTGGGGGGAGGTGCCATAAAGTACAGGCTGTATAGACGCCGGATCGCTTGTACAATAACAGAACGGACTGCGCTGGTGTGAACAGAGCCCAGAAATACAATAGGGATACATTGGAAAGCTTTTTTGGTCTGGGAACAAACTGTTCTGGTCTTGGCATGGTCCGGACATGGTGTGAATAAACCCTTAGGGCTCATTCATAGTTTTCTTGTAGGAACACACAATCCGCATATACAAATCACATTTACACTGGATGACATATATTTAGCTACATTTTCGTGCACAAAACACATGGACGTGAGAAAGTATGTTGCTTTTAAAGTTAGCTCACCCTAACAAAAAACACATTATGTAAAGCTTCCTATACCAAAAACATGAGATTTTATTTATTGTATTTGGTTTAATACATTTTATTTGGTTTGGAAAGCTGAAAGTGATGTACGTCTCACTGTTCAGATATCATTTTCAATGTGCAGGGTGCAGCTTATGAAATGCTTTCCGGAAAACTTTTCACAACCTAGACAGACAATAGCTTCACCGGCCAGCAGAGGGCGACATGTAACAGGCCATCAATGGAAGCAACTTCCTGTATGCAGTACATGTTGATTTTTGAATTTTTAAAGTGACACTAAACTCAGGAGTAAAATCTTAAAAGGAGAACTATGAGGCGAGTGATTTTTACTCAACAAAAGAAACTGAAACACGTCGGCTCTATTGATCGAGAAGTGAGCAGAAACATGCAGCTATCCGCTCACTCCCCGGTCGTCTCCCTGCAGTGAGCAGCGACTGTCAGTCACCGCTCCCCGCAGGGATTCCCCCCTCTCTGATCCCCCAGCGCTCAGTGGAGGAACGGACGACGGAGGGGGCGGGCACAGCTGGCTCTGCCTCTAGATAGGCAGAGCCAGTTGTCACTCACGCAGCTGGGCGGATCTCGACAGCATTGTCGGGATCTGTCCCGGCTGCGGCGATCTCGGTATATAATGAGCAATAGCCCGCTATGTACTGAGCTTTGGGTCACGGGAGGACGTTAGACCCTAGAGAGAAATATGGGGAAAAACGCTTACTCTTAACTATTAACAAAAATGTATCTTATTTGTGTATCACTCGGCTGTATATCATCAAATCATCTCTGAATTGGTGCCGACACTGTCCTTCCTTCTGGAGGGGGGCTACTTTTCTTCCCCATGGTCCCTGTGTGTGCTTTAAAGTAGTCACCGCTCCAAGCTCGCTCCTGTGATGGACTACAATCTCATGTTTAGTTTACAAATTTGTATTAAGATTGTAGTCCATCCCGGGAGCGAGCATTGTGCGGTGACTACTTTACAACACACACAGGGACCATGGGGAATAAAAGTAGCCCCCCTCCAGAAGGAAGGACAGTGTCAGCACCAATTCAGAGATGATTGGAGGATCTACAGCTGAGTGATACACAAATAAGAGACATTGTTGTTAATAGTTAGGGTACTGGAATGTATTTTTAACATTTAACTCCTGAGTTTGGTGTCACTTTAAATCTACACATATTCAAAGCTCTTATAACTCCCGGTGACAAAGTACTTCCAAAAAACAAGATTTGCACCCTAAGATAGTCTCCATATGGCCATAGTTGCAGACAAGTTTGCTAAAAGATACAACGTCCCAAAAAACCAAGATGCGGGAACCTACTCCGAGGTATAGGACCAACACTGCATCAAGGTTGTGACTGTATCGGGGCATCTCCTGGGGCACTCTTAGGATGAACAATGAAACATTAATGGTATGTATTAGTAACTTTAGGAAGAACTAAACTTTCCAATTTAACGTCCAAAAAGTTAGCCCAGGTTCACACCTTTGTGTTGGGTGAAATAGTTTAAAAGCGAGCGCTTTCACGAGGATTCATGCAGCCAGTCAAAAATGTGCAACTCCTTTGTGGTGCCATTACTTGTTAAGGAGGACTTCTACCCCCTTTGACTAAAAATCACCTCAGCAGACAGCTCTGGATACTGATATGAAATCATCTTACATTCATTAGCTAACATATTTTTCTTTTGGTTACAATTACTGTTTTGCCACTTCCTGGTCCTCTTATGCACTAGTTATGTATTGTGCCCATGCATTGCATCCTGGGAAGGTTACATCAGCAGAGCATTGATGGGAAATCTCACGAGATCTCATGGAAAGGCATTTTCCTCCCCTGAGATGATGTACATGGTCACATGTCCTAGTCACATGTGCCAGAGTTACAGGAAGTAAAGGGAGATGGATTAATCTGCCTTAGTAAAAACGGCCACTGTGAGAAGACTGGGGAGGAAAAGAAAAATAAGATATGCAAAGAATACAAAGACGGCAATTATCTGGAAGTATGTGTTTGTAGATTGTCATTACTAAACATTTCTTAAGATGCCTTCGCTGTTATTTTAAAGATACGAGTTAGGTTCTTCTTTAACTTCTCGTTTTGGTGTAGGGGGAAAACAAAAAAAGTTATACTCACCTGATCCTTGGAGCCAGCTTGCTCTTAGACCTGTCCCTGGAGCCTCTCGCCCCCTCCACTGAAGCGGTCTAAGGTCCCCGAGTCATCATGTTCTATACACAGCGTACAGGACTTGAAGACCTCGAGGGACATACCATCGCTGGGAAATCTCATCTGTAATCTCATGAGATCTCGGGGAAAGGCATTTTCCTCCCCTGAGATTATGTGCATGGTCACATGTCCTAGTCACATGTGCCAGAGTTCCAGGAAGTAAAGGGAGATGGATTAATCTGCTCTTAGTAAAAATGGCCACTATGAGAAGAATGAGGAGAAAAAGAGAAATAAGGAATGCAAAGAATACAAAGCCGGCAATTTTCTAGAAGTATGTGTCTGTAGATTGTCATTACTGAACATTTCTTAAGGTGCCTTTGTTGTTATTTTGAAGATATGGGGAAAGTTCCTCTTTACGTCTCAGCAAACAGATGGCATGCATGGACAGACTTTTAGTTCTCCGGTAACAGAAGGGTTGCAGATTTCTCAGGCTTGCCTAAGAGAGATGTGAAGGAGGGATGGGTAAAGTAGTTTGAATACCGCAGATCTGCAGACACCTGATCGAGCGTCAAAGTTAGCAGGAGGCTGAACGCACGGCGAGAGAGTTGCAAACACCTAAGGAGTTCTACGCAGGAAACAGAAGTCTGTGGGTGTTGTGAAATGATGAAAGGAATGTATTAAGAAACGAAAGGTGGGCAAATGGGTAACCTTAAAGAGACACTGTCACCTTGCCAACTTCAAGTGTATGTCAGGGCAAAACAAAAATCAGAACCATATGCAGTATATCTCAGCAGTACACGCACATTACCCCATGATTACCCCTATTAAAGACAAAGTACAGAACCATACATGTTGATATGTCAGAAATACGCTCTAAGATGTGTGACGCCTAGTCTTTGGCTAAACACCCCTTCTCACATCCAGAACATAACCACATCTGTAGTCCCAAGATAAGAACTAGGAGGGCTAATAAGGCTCCTTGAGAGAACAAGGAGAGGACAGCTCTGCTGGCAAGATTAATAAGACCTTTTTGTACTTATTAATCCTTTCGCTGGCCACCTCAGTATGCCAGACGTCAGTGGCTTTTACCCTTTCACGACCATGAACTTATATCAGAAGGGTTCTCCTGACTCCCCCCTGTAAAATAATAGCTGTCATCAGAGGCTAAAGACGACAGCTATTAATGAAAATTCCAGCCACCCCCCACGCTGGCTGTCGGCATCTGATCTGTCATCTCCTCCCCGCTTGGAGCCACGCCATTCTTCTCCTCGGATCCCCGCTGCTCTTCCCCGCCTGTATGGGCTGAGGCAGCGAGGAGAGAGCGCTTCCTGCTTTCAGGATGGCCGAGCGGGAAGGAGAGACGCTGTCATCCTGTCACTTTCAGGATGACAGCGTCTCTGTGTGTGGCCGAGCGAAGGATCAGTAAATAGTAAATATCTGTGATATATGCCAATTTTAAGCGTGCAGGTGATCACTCCAATGTTTGTAAAAACATAGTACTACATGTCACCAATTATGAATGAACGGGAAGTGCTTCGCATCACTTCCTGTTCATTCATGAATTTCTAAATTCATAACTGGATGATAGTAATTAATTTATTTTTTTAAACTTTTTTTTTTAAAGCTTAGGGTGACGGGAGGACGCTAATTTGTGTCCTGCCGTTACCCTAAAGAGAACTATGGGGAAAATCCCTAACCCCATAGTTCTCCTTTAATCACTGATAACACTAAACTGATGAACGTTTTAATCGTCACCTATGGGCGTATTTTGCAATTTTTGTAGGCGCACGCAATTTAAGGCTTGACATGTTTGGTGTGTATTTACCCGACGTGACACCCCACAGAGCTAACATACTGGTGCGCCATATTGTGGTGTACGCCATGGACATGTGCTGCGTTGTTATACACATTTCAGTGCTTGATTTTTCTTTTATAATAACATTAATAAACATTGAATACATTTTTCTTTCTAAATAACATTAACTGTGGCAGCGCATGGCAAAGCGTTGTGACACATTGTCCTGCGTTGCGATTAAATATACGCCTGTATAATTTTATCACAACACACACACGATTTTTAACATAACTCGCTTATTTACAGTTTTGCGCTCCTTCATTTTTTTTACCGTTTCGCAAAAAGGCGCAATTTAAAATATTTGTTATTTATTAACTCAATACAGCTTTAGCTTTTAGATTTAGTTGGAAAGTTATTTTTTGTGCACCGATATTGATTTTAGTGTGATTTATCAAATGAATTGTGTATTTTATCGGTTTAATATTGATTTGATAAACATTTGCACAATTATCACAGGACCTACAAATTTAGTAGCACCCCCCTTTTTTTTTTTTCTACCGGGCCTGTGCTTTCACAAAATATATGGTTTGGGATGTCCCAATACCGATACTAGTATCGGGGCCGATACAGGACATTTTCACGAGTACTTGTACTCGTGAAAATGCCCCGAGACAAGGTCGATACTGGCCCTTTAAATTTTTTAATCGGGCCGGCTGCCTCAGGTACCGCGCTTGTGGGATCCTGAAGCAGCCTTCCGTGGACCTGGCAGTAACTGTCTTTGACACTGCCCGCCAGGCCCCACATGCCCTCCTCCTGGCACAGGCACTGCTCGAGGCAGCCCCACACCGTGAACACAGCCTCGGAGCGGGCACGTGACCGGCACCCGCTCCGTTTGGCAATCCCTCGGCACAGCACCTGTCAGCGTGGAGAGACGCAAAATGCAGTCCTGCTGACATCTGTATGCAGCGCTGGAGAGACCCAATAGGCAGCTCTGGAGACATCTGAACGCAGCTCCGGAGGGATCTGGACGCAGCTCCGGAGGTCACCAGGCTGCGTACAGATCTCACCAGGCTGCATACAGATTCAGTCACAGGGACATCTCCCTCTGACCGGCAGTGCTGAGGGAGCATGGAGCCTGCTTCCTGGGCTATTTTCTGCTGCAAGTGCTCATGAAAATGCCCTGTATTGGGACTAGTATTGTATACTAGTATCGGTATCGGGACATCCCTATCTTTTACAAATAAAATTGTGTGTTTGTCAGCGCTGAAACGCACGGAAAACAAAATCCCATGTATTCCTATGGGGGCCGATCAAGCAAATGTGCTTATTCGTGCTTCACAACCTGTGGGGCTTGAAGCAGTCCCCGAGCTTCTTTTGCGGTGCTGATCAGCTCATTTTGCTCCATACTCTTTAATGGAAACGTGCTGATCTTTTAAGGGTGTTTTTTGCAGCTGAGACTGCTTTTCTTTGGACAACTGAAAAGGAGCTTAAACAACACTCTGACATATGAACAGAACACGCGTGTAAAACTTGCTGAAACACGCATAAAAACACACGCAAAAGCGAGCTTAAAAAAACCGTGCTGAAACGCTGGTGTGAATGGGGCCTTAATACACATACAGGCTGATTTCACAGAGCTGTAAAGCATAAAAAAATTATCATTTACACAAATTATACACTATAAACAGTTCACCAATGTGAAGTTGTGAACACCTCAGAAGGCTATAACCGCATATCTGAAGTAGTTGCATGTTTGATACAATGCAAAATGTAGAACAATGTCATGAAAATGTCAGGACAAGAGCATATCAGCATACAGCAACCAGGACAACGGTACTACCTTTAAAAGGAGAACTATACCCCCCGGCTGTGGGTGTGCAAGGGGGCCCGGGGGACAGGGGGGGGGGGGGGGGAATCCCTGCAGGGAGCCGTGAGTGACAGTCACGGCTCTCTACAGTGACATGATTGAGAAGTGAGCAAGCAACTGTATGTGTTCTCTCACTTCCCGATCTATTGAGCCGACGTGTGACAGTCTCATTGTCACAGGTCGGCTAGAATCACTCACCTCATAGTTCTACTTTAAAGACAGCTGGACACAGTTCTGCCTGGAGAACCTTGTGCAGCATCTGTAGGGAGCAAAATCTGGTGTGTTTTGCCATCACCTATTCCGGATTTATATAACCTGGGCAGCGATAACCGGATTGCCAACCTTTATTTCCAGAGCTTTCCATCGTGTACCTGGCTTATTGGTTCTGCTGCCTGTATCACATGGATCTTGATCATGGTCTATCCTCTGACTATGGTTCAGCTCCTGCTATAGCACCTCACCAGGCAATCTGTCTTTACATTAGCACTCTCAGCTTGTCCTGGGATCTGGCCTTGCTTTGCAACTTAGCACTATTTTCTGGTAGAGTGACTTAGCCCTCATTCACACCTAATTAGGGGCAATTTGGAACTCCTACATCAGGAACTTGCAATTTTATGCAGCGAGAATTCCACATCTTCCGTTGACAAGCGGCAGCTGTCACCCGTTGGTAATTGAGCATTTGAAAGCGGCAGAATGCTGACACACCGCATGTAATCTTATTTGATACAATTACATGTGGTTAGGAATCCATCATCATCTCTGGATGCATCAATCTTCGGGACCCCCCATCTTGGACATTTCCCCCCGGCGAATGGGGCTGATCACATGAATCTCACAAATTCTTCCATAAGACTCTTGCAATCTCCTGCAGGCGGGACGTGCTGTTTAATAATCCAATGAATGTTGGAAGTGATGAGCAGACAGAAGGCAGCGCTCACTACATAAAAGAGATTGTCTAGAGGCAGAGCCAGCTGTACCCGCCCCCTCCCCCGTTCCGCCAGTCAGCGCTGGCAGATCGGAGTGGGGAGAGGGGAATCCAGCCCCTCCCCCTGTCACCTCAGAGAGCCGTCACAGGATCGAGAAGTGAGTGAACGCCGGTATGTGTTCGCTCGCCTCCGATCTACTGAGCCGACCTGTGACAGTCTCATTTTCACAGGGCGGCTAGAACTATGAGGTGAGTGGAAATCACTCACCTCATAGTTCTCCTTTAACACGGTCTGGACGCTGACAGCTCTTTTTTTTAAGCCGTGGGGCTGTCAGTATGCAGATTCTTCCTCTGAGGTCACTTTTGCCCTCTCGTAACAACCACTTCCCTTTGTTTATGTAAAGCTGGTGATCAGACATGTATCACATGTTTGCAGGCATGGTGTTGGTGCTAGCTACAGCAATCTGCAGAGAACGAGCTTGCAGGAGGTTGTATAGCATTGGCGCATGCTCCATCAATCTGACAAATCTTTCTATGTCCAGGACCATGATGTTCATCCCTACTGGTTTTCCCTCTACTGCTCCATCACAACCAGGAAGTCCAACGATGATGACATCATGAAAAGTGTAGCAAGAATACTTTTTTTTTTGCTTAGCTGCAGTGCGGTCTGTTTGACGCGTTCGTGCGTTTCCGGACCGGACAAAATGTGACATGCAGTATTTTTTCTGTAATGACCTGAACCGACTGTGCGCGTGAGAACTATAGCCCATAAAACACATTGGGATGCATTTTTAGTGCAGGAGCGTACGGATCAGGTCAGCACAGAAAAGGGACGTCGTGTGAACAAGCCCTGAAACATGTCTGGGACAAACATAGATCTATGCTAAAAGGTTAGCAACATTCTGCGTACTTGTCGGTAAAAGAGATTGTACAGTCAGATTGTAAAGTATTTGGTGAGCTTTAGGCAGATTTAATATGAGGGTTCAGCTTCATTCATAAACTCCCCCCTCTATAGCGCTAAGGCAGCACTGGCAACTTGTTCTCACCAAATGCAGAACAGATCCGCTCAGGTTTCTGCACACGCAGTGCAGTGGGTTGTGGCGCGTTTTTGATGCGTTCTGGGCCGTTTTTGGTTAAAAAAAACAACAAAAAAATGGTTTTAGTTTAAAATGGGCTTTCAGTGCGCTCCAGACGTTTGTGATGCGTTTTTGATGTGTTTGCATGCGTTCCAGAGCAGGTAAAATAGGGCCTGCTGCAGTTTTTTTTTACCTGCTCTGGGCCTGCTCTGGAACTGAACGCTGCGATGTGAACTGGAGCTAAAAATGTGGCGTCTCAGTATACCGCAAGCTACAGCTCGCGGTATACTGAGCCTAGGGTGACTGGAGGACGCTAGTTTGTGTCCTCCCGTTACCCTAAGGAGAACTATGGGGAAAAGACCTAACCCCATAGTTCTCCTTTAACAGATACAACAGCGGTGATATTGGATTATGCCACTCTAGGAAAGATTTTTGTATTTACACATGATGGTATTCATTGATGTTATTGGAAAGTTTGAAAGTCACGTGTTTTAATACCGATTAGTATTTTTTTAACACTTTCGCATCTGCTCACTAACTAAATAAATGGTATAAGGATTCGCACTTAGGTTTAATCATGCACAATAATTTGATGGCATTATAAGCACATAAGATTGGATAGAATCATGAGAGGGATATTTACAGCACATAAGATTTAACAGATCGCTACACAGCATTTATTATAACACAATACATCTGAACACACAGATTTGTCAACGTTGTAGCGATATGATGTTGATTAATCACTCCCAAATTATAGGGAACATTAGTGTATACATTAGACCGAGCGCAACATAATGGCACTACTAGACACAGGTTGATCACCAGATATTGCTGCAGCTGGTCTATTATTATTTTTGAACACGTTTTTTACTCCTAGCGCAACTGCTGTTGATTATACTGCACGCTTTTGCGGTGCCATGTTAATAAAAAAATAAAATAAAGCATGCACTACTTTTTTTTCAGTGCACAGCAGTACCTTGCATTGCAGCACATTGCAACATACATTCACCGAAAGGTGCTTCTGGGTGTCATTCAGAACGAATGGCAAAGAAACTCACCAGCACCCCAAGCGTGCGGGTGATAGTAGAGGTGCACCGAAATTGAATTTTTCAGACCGAAACAGAAAATGGTAAATTTGTCAGTCCAAAACACCCAGTTTTCTTTTCTAACCTTTCTATGTTTTTTTTTTTATTTTATATTTTATCTTGATGTACTTCATTTTTCTTTACCGTCGGGGCCTCTGGGGAAATATTGGGGATCTAAACAGACCCCTGATGTTTCCTTTTGAAATAGAAAAAGAGATTGAGGACTCAGAGTCCTTAAAGTGACATTAAACCCTCAGATTTTTTAACATAAACCAATACTGTAATGTGTGCCTTACTGTAATCCATGGTTGTTTCCCTTCTCTGTGCTGCTCTTCCTTTTAAATCCTCATGTCTTCTCATGCTGGGGGAGAACTTCCCTTTGCAGCTGAGTGCCTCTTCCTGTAGTGCTGGCTCAGGTTACAAGCCTATACAAACGGATACACAGACACCGTGTATCCATTCCTGAGACAAGGCAGTCTGCTGCAAAACAGAAGTTCTGCCCAGCATGAGAACAGATACAGATTTTAAAGGAAGAGCAGCAAAGAGAAGGGAAACAACCATGGATTACAGTAAGGCGCACATTACAGTATTGGTTTATGTTAAAAAATCTAAGGGTTTAATGTCACTTTAATCTCTTTTTCTGCAGCCCTTGTTATGATTGAACAGGAATCCTCTGTACTGAGTGTTCCTGTTCATTCATAAATTGAGGAAATAGTAAGCGTTACTATGTCCGCAATCATGAATGTAGAGGAAGTGATGTAGAGCACTTCCTATTCATTCATAATTGGGGACACAGTAAACATACCATGTCCTCAATTATTTACAAACACTCAACAATGAGCTGATCGCCAAGTGTTTGTACCCCCTCTCCATCCTGACTCCTTCGGCTGTCACAGGAGGCTGAGCGAGCGGTGTGGGGAGGAGAGCTCAGCCTCCTGTGACAGGGCTAACAGCTAACTCCTCCCCCGTAACGCCGGCTTGGCCTTCTGTGACAGAACACAGCTGTCTCCTCCACCGCAGCACCCACAACCAAACAAAGCACAAAGACGTGGCATCACGAGCGATGGGCCAAGCTAAAGTGCATCTAATCCTAGGGATGCACCGATACCGGTATTTTGGTACTGAGTACGAGTACCGATAAATTTTTTTCGGCACTCGCCAATACCAATTACCGAGTAACAGAAGTCCCATTCAGGAAGTCAGGTGGCGTGTAATGACTCGCCACCTGGCTTCCTGATTAGCCGGGAAGCGTGTAAAGAGTCGCCACCCGGCTTCCCGATTAACAAGAAAGTCCCCTCTTACCTTGGTATGTCCAGCCTGTCATCCTGGGGCCTCTCCAGCGAGAGCGCGGCCTTCCTCCGGTACGCAGCCGATGTAATGACGCGACGCCCTGCTTTCTGATTGGCCGGGAAGCTGGCTTCATTCTCCCTCGTCATCACATGACGAGGGAGCATGGAGCCGGCCTCCCGGCCAATCAGAAAGCAGGGCGTCACGTCATTACACGGCGCCCGGCTTCCTGATTGGCCGGCCAGACGGCTCGGTACCGGAGGAAGGCCGCGTTCTCGCTGGAGAGGCCCCAGGGGGTGACAGGCTGGACATAATAAGTTAAGGGAACCTTAGCTCACAAGGACGAAGGTCCATGGAGCCAGCTTCCTGACCAATCAAGAAGCCATGCAGCGCGTAATTACACGCTGCTCGGCTTCTTGATTGGCCGGGAAGTCGGCTCCATGCTCTCTCATCAAAAGTGACGAGAGAGCATTGAGCCGCTTCCAGGCCAATCGGGACTCGCCCAAATACTCGTAATCGGCACCGGTATCGATACTAGTATTGGTGCATCCCTATCTAAGGCCTGGTTCACACCTGGGTGTTTTACATCGCGTTCCTACGCGCTGTAAAACGCTCAACATGTGAAAACCAATAATTGCCTATGGGCATGGTTCCCACCTGGGCATTTTACAACGCGTAGGAACGTGCTGCAAAATGCCCTACGCCCAAAGAAGTACAGGAGCTTCTTTGGGATGTATTTGCCCTGCATATCCATTAGGATATAGCCGGATAGCACTCGGAAACGCGCGTTTGTCGTGCGCTTCTTTTACCGCAAATCGCGGTAAAAACGCGCGGCAAACGCACATATCCCGTATGCCTAGGTGGGAACCCAGCCTAAGGCCAAAAACAAGCATGTAATATATTGCAGCTTACCAATCCTCAGATGTGGTGGCCGCATTTGTTTTCTTTTTTCAGGCTTATTTATTCCCCTTTATGTGATCCAGCAAATAACACACTTCCAGTCCTAGGGTGGCCACTCTCACTCCTCCACTGTGTCTATGGAGGGAGGCATGGTTGTCACACATGCTGGACTGCACAGACGTCTGCCTTTGTTCACCTTCATTGGGGATGGGAAAAATGGTAGTTTACACAGTCTTTTCAGCTGACTGCAATTGAGAAGGACACAACATTTCTGTCAGGATCATGAGGTATACTCTGTACTTGCTGAAAGACTGCTTAGCCTGAAAAAAAGAAAACCAAATGCAGCCATCACATGACCACCAGAACTGGTAATCTGCAATATATGACGTGTTCTGTTTTTGGGTTCAGTTATCCTTTAGGCCTGGTTCCTACGCTCTGTAAAATGCTCAACATGTGAAAACCAATGATTGCTTATGGGCATGGTTCCCACCTGGATGTAGGAACGCGCTGCAAAATGCCCTACGCCCAAAGAAGTACAGGAGCTTCTTTGGGGTGTATTTGCCGCGCGTATCCATTGGGATACAGCCAGGTAGCCCTCGGAAATGAGCGCTTTTCGCGCGTTTCTTTTACCGCAAATCAAACGCGCATACACGATACGCCTAGGTGTGAACCCAGCCTTAAGGACTTGGTTCTCAACTGGTGGGTCGCCACTTGCCTTCCACTTTTCTAGTGTGTGTGTGTGTGTGTGTGTGTGTGTGTGTGTGTGTGTGTGTGTGTGTGTGTGTGTGTGTGTGTGTGTGTGGGTGTTTGGGGGGGTTTGCGCACCCGGG
>NW_017306897.1:841420-844867 GCF_000935625.1 Nanorana parkeri
TGGGGTTGTGTGTGTGTGTGTGTGTGTGTGTGTGTGTGTGTGTGTGTGTGTGTGTGTGTGTGTGTGTGTCAGTGTTTTGGAGGGTCTGATCACACTGGTACAGTGCGTTGCGATTATTGCACTGTACCACGCAACCTACTGCGCGTTCTGGTGTGGAAGGTGTTTTGCATTGCCTTGATTTTAATGACACCCCAAACTCACCTCCCAGCCTTAGTCCGATAGCCTGCATATGAACGCCCGGTACTACAATGCCATGCATTCCATTGCAGTGCGACTTGGGTTGCGACTAAATGAGCAAGGACAAATGTGGGTCCTGAGGTTACACTGGATGAGAACCACTGCTTTAAGGTTCATGTGTTCGTTTTAGCTTTGGACAGAAGAGAGAATATTTAAGACACCTGGTGGTTTGCTTTCTGTTTACCATTGGAGAGATTGCCTCTTACTTCCTGTCCCAGAAACACAACTTGCAAGGGGAAATGACATTGGTCACCCAGGAAAATAGAGGATGAATCTCACCTCGCATTGACACAGACGGCAATGAAAATCAGAGATTTAATACTTGCTCACACTATACAGGGTTATCCAGTAAAGGGTGAAGAGTTAAGGTGCCCATACACCTTACAAATATCGGCCCAATTTCGTATGCGATCGCGTTTTCGCCCGATATTCGGAAGTTTGATGGGCAGTGTACAACTGCAAATACTATACAATCGTACGACTTTTGACGTGCCAGCAGGCTAGAAAACTTCTGTCGAATCGTACGATTTTCGCAAAGGTTGGTGGCGTTTCCGTTATGGTTTCCACCCTTTCTTAAAGCGAAACCCAAACACTCTAGCGACAAGTGGACATTTTTTGGGGAGTTGTGGCTTAGTTATATGTAAATAGCGCCACCCATTCATATGTAACTATCACAGTTTAAACTATTTTCAGTGGGGGGCCAGTAGCCCCTATCTTAATTTTGGTTGCCCCTATCTGCCTGACATCTTGTGTCCGGGTTTCTGCTGCCATGAAACCCGAACACAGTGTTCAAACCCGGACTGTCCGGATGAATTCTGGAGAGGTGGCAACCCTTGTTTCCGTACGTCACAAATCGTACGATTAACACTGCTCATGCGCAAACGAAAATCTGTGCGGTCGATTAACGAAATTCGTCCGGGTGATTTCTGCTAAAGCTGCTAATTGAACTGAGCGATGGTCGGGGCAGGATGGGGACCCGCCGTACGACAATCGTACAAAGGTTCGATCAGCGGATGAAAATTTCCGCCCGACGATTGCAGGGTGTATGGGCACCTTTAGGAGTAGGCAGAAGAAGTGAACAATCTAGGATAACAGCTGAACTAGAAAAAGTCTCCCATTCAGCTCACTTTTCAGTTCAGGGAATAGGGCTGGAACAACTGATCGACTAGATCGATAACAATCGATGATTGAAAAAGTTGTCAACTTTTTCAAACAATCGATTAATCGGCTTTCAATTAGTTGGCCCTGTTCACGGCTCCACACACGCTGCGCGCCGCACCTCCTCCCCACCTCACGCTCGCCGCTGCCAGACCTTCCCCACCCGCATCCATGCTCTACATGCCGCACCTCCTCCCTGCCTCACGCTCACCGCACCTCCTCCTCGCCTCATGCTCACCGCCCGCCCACATCCACGATCGGCATAGGGACGCGGGGAGATGTAGTAAGGAGGAGCAGGTGTGGGAGGATGACAGCCGCCGATAGACAGGCCCGATCTCAGAAACAAGTTCCTGGAAGACTGCTCAGGTAAGCCTGCACTCCCACCCACACATGGTGCTCTATAATGTATTGCTGGGATTTGTATTCCTCTATAGCTGATGGTACATTGTGCTGTATATCATACATAGGAATACAAATCCCAGCAATACATTATACGCTGTATGTACAATGTATTGCTGGGATTTGTTGTATTCCTCTATAGCTGGTGGTATTCTGCATTGCGCTGTATAGAGGACTACAAATCCCAGCAATAATACATTATACAGCGCAATGCCGAATACCACTAGCTATAGAGGACTACAAAACCCAGCAATAGTACATTATACAGCGCAATGCAGACTACCGCCAGCTATAATGAGCTATTGCTGGGATTTGTAGTCCTCTATAGCTAGTGGTATTCGGCATTGCACCACTGTAAAATTTATTATTGCTGGGATTTGTAGTCCTATAGCCGATGCCATTCTTCATTCATTGCTGTATAATTTTACACTTTTCATTTCACTATATTGCACACCACACCGCTCCAAGCTTGCTCCTGTGATGGACTACAATCTCAATACAAACTAGTCCCATCACCATTTTATTTTATATCCGATTAATCGAACTTAATAATCGGCTAACTAATCGATTTTGATCATAATCGTTAGCTTTAGCTCTATCAGAAATGTTGTCCTAGATTGTTCACTTCTCCTGCCTTCTCCAAATCCCTTTGGGAATTACCCTGATAGACTTTAACCCCTTCGTGACTGACGACGTACAGTGTACGTCGCCAGCATCGGGGCTGTTTAAACAGACTCCCGGTGACTTTTGCCGCCGGGACTCTGTTTAAACTTGTAAGTTCACAACAGAAATCGTACCTAAAAAGTCAACAGAGGGTCAGTTGACTTGCAATTTCAACCTCCGTTGACTTTCATTGTGTTCCGGGTTTTTTTTGTTGCCAATTTTTATTTTATTTAACATTAATTAACATGCTCGCCTCCAGGGCTTCTGTAGAGTCTCTCCCATCCTCTGGAACTCTTCATCCCAACCTGTCAGTCTGTCGCCCACTTTGACTGCCTTTAGGCGTTCCCTAAAGACTCATCTCTTCAGGGAAGCTTATCCCACCTCAACCTAACCACTGAACCATCACGTTCTCAAACAATTCATCCCCACACAGCTCCCTCCTCATGTATCAAAAGAAGAGAATTTGATTCTGGGAGATCCGAGTGTACATTGCACCTATTGTTGGTCTGTCAAACCAGATTTGTAACCGATAACGTAACTAGAAAAAAGTGGATTTGATTCGCTATAGGGAATAGCGCATCAAAAAGGCGGTTACTGAATAAATCGGGACAGACCCAAAGTATAGATAAATGAAAAAAAGAATTTATTATATAAATGTAAAAGGTGTAAGGACACAAAATGAGCATCTGGTGGCACACTGTCTGTAAACCTTGAGCTCACAGCTCTTTTAGAATTCCTCCTCTGTATATCCTTAAACCTTCAGCCTAGACAGGGTCCAGTTATACTCTTAAAGGAGAACTATGAGGTGAGTGCTTTTCACTAGCCAATGAGAGTGTCACAGGTCGGCTCAGTAGATCGGGAAGTGAGCGAACACATACCGGCGTTCGCTCACCTCTCGATCCTGTCACGGCTCTCTGCCGTGACAGGGGAGGGGCTGGAGTCCCCCCTCCCCGCTCCGATCCGCCAGCGCTGACTGGCGGAACAGACGGG
>NW_017306897.1:844980-850457 GCF_000935625.1 Nanorana parkeri
CTGACTGGCGGAACAGACGGGGAGGGGGCGGGTACAGCTGGCTCTGCCTCTACATAGGCAGAGCCAGCTGTCAGTCACGCAGCTGAGCATAATTGTCGGGATCCGCTTCAGCGTCTCAGTATAACGCGAGCAGCAGCTCGCAGTATACTGAGCTTAGGGTGACAGGAGGACGCTAGTTTGTGTCCTCCCGTTACCCTAAGGAGAACTATGGGGAAAAGCCTTAACCCCATAGTTCTACTTTAAGGTGGCCATACACTTTACAACCCTCGCAACTTTTGTCTTGCGAGGGTTGAAAAGTAATTAAAAAAACGTACGATCTGCCCATCTTGGACAGGCAGATCGTACTTGCGATGAGGGGCGGGCTTCCGATGACTGCAATGAGGGGCAAGCTTCCGATGACTGCAAACGGGCAGTGTGCTTGTGCGCACGCCGGCCCGTTGGGCAGTTGTCGAACAAGCAGGCCACCAGCCTGCTTGTTCGACGGAAGACGTGTGACCGTACATTATTTTGCGATTATCGTACGATCGCGCCATTTCCCGCGATTCTCGTACGATAAATCGTACAGTGTATGGGCACCTTTACCCTGCTACTTAACCCCTTACAGGGATCATCTCCCAGATCGATATTTACACATTGTGCACATTCATTTCTACCGCTGGTATATGTCAGGTCATCCATGTCCAATTTATTATCCATGCTAGCCATCCCACCTACCTACATGGTCTAAATCCTGTAGAGACGGAATGTTTGTATTGTTTTGAATTGTCTTTGTTAGTGTATGGGTGGTTGTGTCCATACACCTTTTACATTTATATAATACATTCTTTTTTAACTTATCTATACTTTGGGTCGGTCCCGATTTATTCAGTAACCGCCTTTTTGATGCGCTATTCCCTATAGCCAATCAAATCCACTTTTTTTCTACCTCCTCATGTATCACTTCCCCCTCCCTTTTAGATTGTAAGCCCTCAGGGGCAGGGCCCTCCTTCCCATCTTGTCTTGAATTCTATTGTGATTGTATATTGTAATGCGCTGCGCAAACTGTTGGCGCTATATAAATCCTGTATAATAATAATAAAAATGTCATGAGAAGAAAAACATTATGGAGGGAATTTATCAAAACTGGAGCAGACAAAATCTGGAGCAGTTCCCCAGGGCAACCAATCAGCTTCTCTCTTCAGTTTGCTCAAGTAATATTTGAAAATGAAAAAGAGAAGCTGGTTGGTTGCCATTCACAACGGCTCCAGATTTTGTCTGCTCCAGTTTTGATAAGTTTCCTCTAATGTATCTTTTTCCGTTACATCTGATTACATGGTTTTCTTCAGCGCGCTGCAAGACAATGGAACGGAGCGATGTGTACTGGTCCCATCCACACCCATTTTCATTTTTCAGGTTGCCTTCCATTGGCATCTGTTGAAAAATGGATGCTAACGGACTCTTGCCCATGCTAGCCAACTATGAAAGAGGCAAATGAATATATCTCTGTATACATTAATATGTTTAGTTTTTAAATGAAAGCAGGGCTAGTACCTGAATGTGACCTGGTATTAGTCTCTTGCACTGCACAGCCCAGACTGGAAGAGGGAGAAGCAGCACAAGTAGTACAAAGAGCATGTTGATAGGAGGAGAGCACAGAACGAATCCCCCGCTGTTTGCACTGAATTGGAGGGAATTGAAGGAGAAAGTTTTCCTTCAGGTCCTCCTCTGCTGATTGACAGCAGACAGGTGAAATAGCCAGCCTGCTATTGGCTATTGCCATTTTAAAATAGCCTATAGCAGGCTGGCAATTGCTCCCGGCCGTTGGATGGGAGACTTGATGCCGGCTTTCTACCACAGACAGAAGGAGGGGCATGGGAGGAGCAGAGGAGGATCGCAGGCAGCAGAGGAGGATCGCAGGCAGCAGAGGAGGATCGCAGGCAGCAGCGGAGGATCGCAGGCAGCAGCGGAGGATCGCAGGCAGCAGCGGGAGGTACAAAGGTGTCTACTCCCTGCTGGGCGCCAGATGCACGGCTCTGTATCCCCTCTGAACAAAGGGGACACAGACTGCATCATGCAGCAGCTCCCATCGAGTAGGAGAAAGGGGGAGCAGAGCGACGGCAGCAACGAATCGAAGATCAACTAATCGATAATGAGAATCATTAACAGTGATTCTCATAATCGATTAGTTGTTGCAGCCCTACTTAACTATTAACAAAAATGTATCTTATTTGTGTATCACTCGGCTGTAGATCCTCAAATCATCTCTGAATTGGTGCTGACACTGTCCTTCCTTCTGGAGGGTGGCTACTTATGTTCCCCATGGTCCCTGTGTGTGGTGTAAAGTAGTCACCGCTCCAAGCTAACTACTGTGATGGATTACAATCTCAGTACAAATTAGGAAGCTAAACATGAGATTGTAGTCCATTACGGGAGTGAGCTTGGAGCGGTAGCTACTTTGCAACACACACAGGGACCATGGGGAACAAAAGTAGCCCCCTTCCAGAAGGAAGGACAGTGTCAGCACCAATTCAGAGATGATTTGAGGATCTACAGCCGAGTGATACACAAATAAGAGACATTTTTTGTTAATAATAAAAAGGTACCTGAATGTGATAAGATTAAAAGGAGAACTACGGGATTAGGGCTTTTCCCCATAGTTCTCCGAAGGGTAAAGGAAGGACACAAACTAGCGCCCTCCCGTTACCCAAAGCTCAGTATACCGCGAGCTGCAGCTCGCGGTATACTGAGACGGCGCAACTGAGACGCCGCAGCTGAAACGGATCCCGACAATTATCTCTGGATCCGCCCAGCAGCGTGAGTGACAGCCGGCTCTGCCTATCTAGAGGCAGAGCCAGCTGTATCCGCCCCCTCCCCGGTCCGATCCGACAGTCATCGCTGGAGGATCGGAGCGGGGAGGGGGGAATCCAGTCCCTCCCCTGTCACGGGCTCTCTGCAGTGAAAGATCGAGAAGTGAGCGAACGCCGGTATGTGTTCGCTCACTTCCCGATCTACTGAGCCGACCTGTGACAGTCTCATTGTCACAGGTCGGCTAGAACTATGAGGATGAGTGAAAAGCACTCACCTCATAGTTCTCCTTTAAGAGGAAGATTTAGCTCCTGAGTTTAGTGTCACTTTAATGTTCTTTGCTTGGAGTTCAGCTTAAAGAAATGTTTACGATTACGGTTTTAAATGGTTCTATTTTTCCGGAAGTATATATAGATGAAGGTAATGTTTTCCTTTAGGGTCCATTCACAATATGAGAACGCGTGCATTACCGCGCTCTTCACCGCAACACATACAGTATACCACATGTTGGTGCAATGAGGTACCATACATTCTAAATGGTGCCCCAACGCACCCTGCCGACAGATGTGCGTTGTGGTGTACTTCCAGAAATGGCACATTTAAGGGTATATTGTGAACGGGCCCTTAAAATTACAAATACATTTTGGTCAGAGGACATATAAATATCACACATTCTATAACTCAGGAGGATGACTTCAGTAGAATCAGCCAGAAAATGAAACGCAATACAGATTTCCACCATGACAGTAAAAGTGAAGAGATAAATATCAGAGCTGCAGAACAAAGGGAACCTGTCACTATATTAGCTACTAAAAGCACATTACAGTAACACAGGTCCCCAATGATAACATTTTACCACTCTCTATAGAAAGAAGCAAAGTGTCTCCCATACCCCAAACTCAACATAATATCAATTTTAAAGGAGAACTATGAGGCGAGTGCAAATCACTGAGCCTCATAGTTCAAGCCGACGTATGACAATGAAACTGTCACACGTCGGCTCAATAGATCGGGAAGTGCGTGAACACATACTGTCGCTCCCTCACTTTCTGATCCTCTCCCTCCACAGAGCCATGACTGTCACTCACAGCTCCCTGTAGGAATTATCCCCTCCGGTCCTCCAGCGCTGATTGGCGAAACGGATGGGGGGGGGCGCGGGTACAGCCGGCTCTGCCTCTAGATAGGCAGAGCCAGCTGTCAATCACGCACCTGGGTAGATCCAGACATTAATGTCGGGATCCGTCCTGGCTGCGGCGGTCTCAGTATACAGCAAGCTTTAGCTCGCAGTATGCTGGGCTTTGGGTCACGGGAGGATGCTAGTTTGGGTCCTCCCGTGACCCTGGGGAGAACTATAGGGAAAAGCACTGACCACATAGTTCTCCTTTAACATATGATCCTAGTCAGAGCTCTGGCTCCCCATCCCATGATGCAATGCTCACACCTCTCTAAGGTATTCGTCTTGCATTGTGGGATTGGTACATCCATGTGTAAGTGTGTCACAGATCCCAAAAGCAGCTCCAGTGAACGTTAATATACTGACTGGGTGTGGGGGCTCTCAGGGTATGCAGGAGAAATGCTGGTCCGCACTCAAGGGGAAAATTCCATTTCTTTTTTACAAAATGTGAGAAAATTAACTTACCAAGAGCACGGCGCCACCTCCCCCGGTCCCCGCTGCACACACCTGTGTAATCCCGTGCCAGCCAGTGTACGGTCTCTACATCATACTTCACAGCTCTGCAGTATGTAATGAGGATAAACCTCGCTAATAGCAACCGCTCATTGGTCAGCACGGTCACATGACCAATGAAAGGTGCATCTGAGCCACAACCAGGTCACTGAAGAAACGCTTCTCCTTGGTCAGTGTGGTCATGTGACCGTGCTGATCAAGGGGCGCTCACCATTTGCAAGCTTTATGCTCATTACATATTGCGGGGCTGTGACACAGGTATGTGGGGTTAGTTGTTGTGTTACAAAATATGCAGCAAGCACCAGGGAAAGGAGCTAAACCTGCTACAATACTGTACAATGCGTATCACATGACATACTCCAGACCCCACTGTCCATCTAATGGAGCAGATCATTATTATATTTATTATTATAAATAATTGCTATTACTACCTCTCTGCTGCTTTTGACACTGTTGACCACCCGCTGCTCCTCAAAACAAAATCCACTCGCTTGGCCTACAAGACTCTGCTCTCTCATGGTTCTCATCCTACTTATCTACGCGCTCCTTCAGTGTCACCTACAATTCTAACTCCTCCCCTCCTCTTCCACTCAGCAACAGGAAAGTGTCACATGACCGGCACATACCATTTCTGCAAGTAGTCCTGCGCTTCTAAGCGAGCACCGATGTCAAATGTGATCCCGGGCCGATCAGGCGGCGTCATGTTCATCTTCGCTTCTTCTTCCGTCATCCCGCCCTCCACCTGAAGGAAACAAATCACTATGGATTCAATGATTATCCCATGTCTGTCTATGGTAGCAGAGGAGGATCCCTCCCTTTCTAGCGTCACCTCTCTTTCTACTGTCCCCTCCCTCTCGCGTCACCGCTCTCTCCTGCACTCTCGCGTCACCGCTCTCTCCTGCACTCTCGCGTCACCGCTCTCTCCTGCACTCTCGCGTCACCGCTCTCTCCTTCACTCTCGCGTCACCGCTCTCTCCTTCACTCTCGCGTTCTCGCTCTCTCCTGC
>NW_017306897.1:852279-864891 GCF_000935625.1 Nanorana parkeri
CACTCTCGCGTCACCGCTCTCTCCTTCACTCTCGCGTCACCGCTCTCTCCTTCACTCTCGCGTCACCGCTCTCTCCTTCACTCTCGCGTCACCGCTCTCTCCTTCACTCTCGCGTCACCGCTCTCTCCTTCACTCTCGCGTCACCGCTCTCTCCTTCACTCTCGTGTCACCGCTCTCTCCTTCACTCTCGTGTCACCGCTCTCTCTTTCTCTCGTGTCACCGCTCTCTCTTTCTCTCGTGTCACCGCTCTCTCTCTAGTGTCATCTCTCTCTCCTTCTCTCTGGTGTCACCGCTCTCTCTTCCTCTCTGGTGTCACAGCACTTCCCTTCACTCTAGTGTCATCTCTCTCTGGTGTCACACCTAGCTACCTCTCTCTCTGGTGTCACCTCTCTTCGTGCCAGCTCGCTCTCCCCCGTGTCAGTTCTCTCCCTCACTATCTGGTGTCTCTCACCTCCATGCAGTTTCCGCACAGCGCAGACCGGACCGGAGGGGACGCTGCTCCTCCTGTCTCTAGTCCCGGGCCGTCCGCTCTCCGGGGAGCCTCATCCTCTCCAGCAGTCGCTTATACACCGGACTCCCCTCCCGCTGCTTCACAGAGCCCCTCAACCAATCATCTACCGAGACGTCACTGGCCTGAGACGCACGACTTCCGGGTCAACGCGTCCTACTGGGACGCACGGGCGCCGTCTCCTAGGTGAGGAACAAGTGACTTCCGGCGTGGATCGCTGGGGCTCCTCCCCCAGCTGCAGATCAGCCGGGTGATCATGTGACAGACCGGGCTGTGTGGGCGGGGCCGGTCTCTTCCTACAGGCCTCGGCATGTCCTCACCGTTACCCGCAGATATGACCTGAGCGATTACAGAGGAGCTGTAACAAAGCCGTGTATACAGTCCATAGAAAGACTATGAGGGGAATTCATCGAAACTGTCTGGAGCAGTTGCCCATAGCAACCTATCAGCTTCTCTCTTTCATTTTCAAACCTTAACTGAAGAGAAAAGCTGGTTGCCATAAGCATCTGCTCAAGATTCTGTCTGCTCCATTTTTGATACATTTTCCCCAATCTATCCCCTGTACTGTGCACACCATAGCTCTGCATAAATTATCTGCGCTATATACATTAATAATAAAGACCGCTCACTGCTGCTCTCTCTCCTTATGCAGGGTGACTGGTCCCTTCTCTGCCCCCTCCTGTAATAAAGACCGGTCACTGCTCCTCTTTCCTTGTGCAAGGTGACTGGTCTGGTCTCCGCCCCTCAGTGTGATCAAGACCGGTCACTGCTCCTCTTTCCTTGTGCAGGGTGACTGGCCCTGTCTCTGCCCCCTCCTGTAATAAAGACAGGCCACTGCTCCTCTTTCCTTGTGCAGGCTGACTGGTCTGGTCTCCGCCCCTCAGTGTGATAAAGACCGGTCACTGCTCCTCTTTCCTTGTGCAGGCTGACTGGCCCTGTCTCTGCCCCCTCCTGTAGTAAAGACAGGTCACTGCTCCTCTTTCCTTGTACAGGCTGACTGAACCTGTCTCTGCCCCCTCCTGTAATAAAGACAGGTCACTGCTCCTCTTCCCTTGTGCAGGCTGACTGGTCTGGTCTTCGCCCCCTCCTGTAATAAAGAATGGTTACTGCTCCTCTTTCCTTGTGCAGGCTGACTGGTCTGATCTTCGCCCCCTCCTGTAATAAAGACTGGTTACTGCTGCTTTCTCTCCTTGTGCAGGGTGACTGGTCTGGTCTTCGCCTCCTCCTGTAATAAAGACCGGTTACTGCTGCTTTCAAGCGGTCAGGAGAGGAAGATGAGGCAGAGCCATTGTGGAAGAAAAGGCTGTCATCTTCAAGTCTGACCGGCTTTGAGCAAGTTACAGAGTTGGGGAAAGCCTCCCCGTTGGGTAACCTGTCATGTCGGCACATGATCGGCACTTCATTCTGCTTTTGGCAGCTAGTGAGGTTACACAGCAGTGGGTTTCCCTGCTGCTGTGTAACCTAACACGGTGAGCCCAGAGCTACAAGAGCGTCTGATTTGGAGTCAGAGGCTTGAGCTCTTTGGATGGTTTGGACCAATGGCAAAGCATCATAGGTTCAATAAAAAAAAAAAAAGCACTGCCAACATCCATCTAGATGGCTCATCAGTGATGACAGGGAGGCCCCTCCATGTCTCCCCCTTCTCTCCTTCACACATACCTCGGTGACCAGGCCTAGAGCGGACCGGGGATTGCCTCACCTGCTACTGACCTCACCGCACATCTCTGCCTTGCAGTGCAGGAGAGGGGTGGGAAGTCCACTGCAAGAGTTTATTTTTTCCCTTTAGTCCCCCATGTAACATTGTAACTAGGGATGCACCGATACCGATACTAGTATCAGTGCCGATACCGAGTATTTGGGCAAGTACAAAGGAAAAACAGTTTTCTTTCAAAATTGTCAGCACTTTTTTCTTTATATAGTAAAAAATTAAAAAATAAACCCAGCAGTGATTAAAAACCACCAAAAGAAAGCTCTATCTATATCCCAAGAAATGTATAAAAAAGGGATGCATCGATACCGATCCTAGTATTCGCCCAAATGCTTCGATGCCTAGCCCGATACTTTCGGTATCAGGAAGCCAGGCAGCATTACACGCTGCCCGACTTCCTGATTGGCCGGGAAGCTGGCTCCATGCTCCCTCGTCACTGGTGTGACATACCGGGAAAAAAAATATTGGTACTCGTACTCGGTGCATTCACAGCTGAGGCAGCTGAATGTCAGCAGGCAGCGGCTGGGAGCAATAGCCAGCCTGTTATTGGTTATTTTAAATTGCAATAGCAGGCTGGCTATTGCACCTGTCCACTTGTAGGCGGGGTTCACTCTTGGGGTGTTGCGTGTGTGTTCCCTTTGGGTTGGCTGGGTAACCCCGTGCATGCAACTTGAAACCAGACACCCCACGGTCAGGGGCCACGGCCTTGGCCTCCTGCAAACACTCCCTCACGTGTAGTACTGCGTACACAGGGCCTCATGGCTTCAACCGCCTCTGCGGCCTTCGGCGCTTCCTCCCCCTTAGGGAGAAAGGCCACCCTGAACGGCACCCTGTGTCAGGCATTGCCCCATTGCGCACCTACCCTCCTCAGATGGTTACAGCCACGATACAGTCCAACATCACACTCCGGTTGAACCCCACCTTTTCAAAGGTTGGAGGGAGAAGAACCAGTCCACACAGATAGTCTTTTTGTTGATTTTACTTGAAGGTAGAACAGAACAAAGTATACGTTTCAGCCACCCCCGGGTGGGATGACGGCACAATTCTTGTTACTTGCATGGTAATACACTTTAGAGAGAGAGAGGTACATCAGCCCAGGTGCAGCCCAGAGTCACGACTTACTTCGGCCATAGGCCCACTGGCGAATATCGTCAGTCTTCTAGCACTTCACTATTCTCCGGAATCCCATCCATTGTCAGTCCTAGCACGGTGGGTTTCCCCCTGTGGGGAAACTAGGGAATCTTTGTAGCTCTACATAGTCCTAGGCCTGGTCCTGTCCTTCCCATGGACCAGCCTATATTCAAGAAACAGTCTCCCTCCAGAGACTCTGCAGACAGTCTTAGACTTCTTCTGTACTCCTCTGAACTCAACTCTTTCCCCTCTCGGGCGCCCCCTGTAAATCAACTCTCCTGGGACACAGAGTCTTCCCAGGCCAGAGCTGCATCTATCTCCAGGGCCCCATGGGGGCATCTAGTGACCGTTGGCCATACTGCACCTACCTACACACTGCTTGCTATCAATCAGCAGAGGTGGGAACTGAAGGCGGACATTTACCTTCAAGTCCTCCTCTGCTGATTGGCAGTGGGCGGATGCAATAGCCAGCCTGCTATTGGCTAATGAAATGTAAAATATCCAATAGCAGGCTGGCTATTGTTTCTAGCCGTTGATGGGTGACTTGACGCTGGTGTTCTATCAATCCGAGGGATTGATAGAACACAGGCAACAGAGGGGGCAAGGGTGAGAAGAGAAGGGAGCGGGGCAGGTGTTCTATCAAAGATTGCGACAGCGGTGGAATGTGTGACCAGTCACGTGGTCATACATTGTTACATAATCACGCCCACTTTTTTTGGAATATGTGACCGGCAAAAGGAGAAGAATTCCAACACTTTCTCAGCTGTTCCAGGGCAGATCGGCATCGCAGATGGTATGTGCAGCAGAACCGATCTGCCCTGGAACACCTGATTGGTCACTTCTATCCGACTTTGTGGAATGTGAGAACGCAGTCACAAAGTCGGATGGAAGTGACATTTCAGGACTGATCGGCTGTTCCAGGGCATATCGGTTCTCCTGCACATACCATCTGCGATGCCGATCTGCCCTGGAACAGCTGGAATTCTTCACCTTTTGTCGGTCACATATTTTACTGCTGAAAAAATGGGCACGATTACGTTAAAATGTGTGGCCAAGTCACCGGTCACACATTCTAACACAGTCACAATCTTTGATAGAACACAGGCAGAGGAGGAGGAACAAGGCGGGCAGCAGAGGAGGAACGGGGCAGGCAGAGGAGGTGGAACAGGCGGGCAGAGGAGGTTGAACGGGGCAGGCAGAGGAGGCAGGAGTTCCCTTAACTGGAACTAAGGGGCCAAGCCCAACCCTTGAAAAACAACCCCACACCATAATCTCCCCCTCCACCAAACTTTACACTTGGCACAATGCAGTCAGGCAAGTACCGTTCTCCTGGCAAACGCCAAACCCAGACACGTCCATCGGATTGCCGGACAAAGAAGCGTGATTCGTCACTCCAGAGAAGACGTCTCCACTTCTCTAGAGTCCAGTGGCGGCGTGCTTTATACCGCGGCATCCCACGCTTTGCATTGCACTTGGTGATGTAAGGCTTGGATGCAGCTGCCCGGCCATGGAAACCCATTCCATGAAGCTCTCTACACACTGTTGTTGTGCCAATCTGAAGGTCACACGAAGTTTGGAGGTCTGTAGCTATTGACTCTGCAGACAGTTGGCGACTTCTGCGCACTGTGCGCTTCAGCATGTGCTGACCCTGTTCTGTCATTTCACGTGGCCTACCACTTCGTGGCTGAGTTGCTGCTGTTCCCGGTTGCTTCTACTTTGTTATAATACCACTAACAATTTTACGGATGGACTTATTGCACAGGTGGCAGCCTATCACGGTACGCTTTCTTTCACATATGTTTGTAGAAGCGTCGGCATGCCGAGGTGCGTGATTTTATACACCTGTGTCCATGGAGGTGATTAGAACACCTGAATCCAATGATTTGGAGGGGTGTCCCAATACTTTTGGCAATATAGTGTACCTTCTCTTCCAGTTATGCAGTACTCAGTAAAGCATTTAAAAAGGCACCTAAAGGAGAACTATGGGGTCAGTGTTTTCCCCCATAGTTCTCCTTAGGGTAACGGGAGGACACAAACTAGCGTCCTCCCGTTACCCTAAGCTCAGTATACAGCGAGCTACAGCTCAAGGTCGCCTAGAACTATGAGGTGAGTGAAAAGCACTCACCTCATAGTTCTCCTTTAAAGTGACTGGCACCCAACATGTCCCTTCACTGGCCAAGGATCTGCCACTTTTGTATATTGTATGTTAGAAACTTCAGTGGGGTGGGGAGGGCGGCATTAAAGGACCCTGCCTTGGGGCGGCAGAGGGAGTAAATCCGGGCCTGGGTATTGGTGCAGATGCCGAGTATTTGGCCAAGTACCCCTACTCGCCCAAATGCTCCGATGCCTAGCCCGATACTTCAGCTTCTGGTATCAGGCAGCCGAGCAGCGAGTCATTACACGCTGCCCAGCTTCCTGATTGGCCAGGAAGCCGGCTCCATTCTCCCTCGTCACTGGGAAAAAAATATCGGTACTCGTACTCGGTGCATCCCTACCAAAAATGTTAATTTTTGCCTCTGTTCGCACAAAACGATCGTTCACAGAGATTTGCAGGGCGAATGGCTCTGTGAATTGTTTATAAATAGACCCTGACCAGTCCAGGAAATTGTTTTCAGCCTTCAGAGCTGTGATGGTTTCACTGAAAATGGCTCAGTAATGCCACACTGTACTCATATTAATTTTATATCATTGCTATGAGACAGACAGAGCTTTATTGTACTTAATAACCACTGGGATTTATTTTATATTTACTATTATTTTACTATTTAACCTTTATGCTGCCAGAGCCTTTTTTTAGGTCTGAAATGCTCATTTTAGGCCTGAAGATTCCTTAACCACTTCCGGGCCGCAATACGTCTATAGACGGCGGCCCGTTAAAGGAGAACTATGGAGTTAGGGCTTTTCCCCATAGTTCTCCAGGTTAAAACAAGAACACGTCTGCTGCAGCAGCCGTGTTCTTGGTGTCGCTTTTAACAGCCAGGGATGGCTGTTAATGTACAAGCAATCCAGCGTCTGTACAGCCGCCAGATTGTTTGTACCGTGCGGCGGCGACCTCCCCACCGTGGCCGCCAATGTCTTCCCTGGGCAGCGCTGTCCCCGTGCGGTGCCCGGGAGCGGCTCGGCGGGTCTCCCCGCAGTGATCAGAGAGAGATTCAGCAGGTCTCTCCTCCGATCACTGGACCCGGAAGTGATGTGCATTACATCACTTCCGGTGTCACTGTACACAGTCTCCAGCTCTTAGAGCCAGGAGATGAAGCTGTGGAAGCAGATATCTGCTTCCTCAGCTTCTTTGGGGTTCCTAGGTGACATTAGGGGTCGGAAAGACCCCTGATGTCTCCTTAAAGAGTACCTGTCACACCCCATCTGCTATTACATAGGGGGCTTGTTAGCCCCTATGTAATACCGTAGCAATATGGTTAGTGTAAAAAAAAAAAAAGTGTTTAAAAGTTATAAAAATTAAAGTAACATAAAAAAAATGTAAAAAATGCCAAAATAAATTTTTGAAGTCCCCCGCCCCTCACGTGCACGCAGATACACACACAAACACGCGTCGGTGTGCCTACGTGCAAAAACAACAATTGCGCTACACATGTTACATATCGCAGTGAACGCCGGGGGGAGAGCAATAATTCTAGGGCAATCAAGCACTAAACTGATGAGCGGTAAAAACATTTAAAATGTTCCCTATAGGAAATTTGGGGTATTTACTTTTTTTTTGCGGCTTCACGGGCGAACACAATTTTAAGGCTTGACATGTTTGGTATGTAATTACCCGACGTGATCCCGTCTTTTATATTGTACCAAAAAATTGGGTATTACATACTGTTTCTGTGCACTAAATTTTAATTTAGTTTATTTTTTCCTAAAAATACTGGTTTGATAAACATTTGCGCAAAAACCGTGCGATGTAAAAAATTGCAACTAGCATTTTTTTATTCTACAGGACCCCTGCTTTCAGGACGTATATCATTGTTTGGGGGTTTGAAGCTGTTTTCTAGCCAAAAGGTTATATTTTATCATGTGTGCGCAAATAGTAAGAAAATGCCTCGGACAGCAAGTGGTTAAATCCCACGAGAATTTGCTGACAACAAGAGACCCTGTAGAATAAAATAGTGGCAGTCGCAATTTCTTTTGACACAGAATATCAGATCAACGCTTTATCCAACTCCTATGTTTCGTAAAAAAATACACTCAGTTTAATATTGGTGAGCACAAACACAATATAATGCCCAATTTTTGGGATAAAATATAATAGATGCGGCTGCGCCCAGTAAATAGATACCAAACATGTCAAGACGTAAAATCGGGCATGCCTGTGAAACGAAGAAGACCTAAGTTTGTTGCTGTTTCATGGGCATGTGCAGGGTCGTCGCTATAATGAGGAGCTAGGCGGAATCAGATTAGTATACCGTCTTTAATCCAGCCCCCAGACCAAAGCGAGCAGATACCTAGTCTGCTGCAAGGGTTACTTAGGATAATTGGGGTTCACACTGAGCGACATTGGATATTGCGTGTTTTTCTGCGCGATTCACGCTGAGTGGCTTTGAGCTACATTGCGTGATATTGAGCGGCAGTGCACATTTTATCGCGCTACGTAGCGCGTTTTTGGGCGAGACTTCGTCGCTGCTACATTGGGCTGTAACCAATCAACAGCGATCTTGATGTGACATCATTCTTTCCTTCCATTTTGCAGTGCAAAAGTCACCCTTCCGTAGCGCAAAGTCACGCAATATCGCCGGTAATGCCCAATTTTGCGCGACACTATAGAGTCTATTGGGGCCGAATCGCACGACATCCGCGGAAAAAAGGGTCATGAACAAGGGACAAGCTTGAGCGACGAGCTGTGAGAGGTGAACAGCTCCATTGAAATGCATTGGACAAGCTACATAGAGCGATATGCACAATTTCGCGGCATAAACCGCTCAGTGTGAACGGGGCCTTAGGGTCATGTGGGGAGGGGTCACAGCCCACCTAAGACCCTACATAATCCTTGTGAGACCCCACACAGCCCACCTGAGACCTTGCACAGACCTCCTGAGATCCTGCACAGCCCTCCTGAGATCCTCCACAGCCCACCTGAGACCCCGCACAGTTCACTTGAGACCCAACAATGCCCTCTTGAGACCCGACACAGCTCTATTGAGACCCCGCACGGCCCTCCAGAGACCCCACACAGCCTTCCTGAGACCCTGCACAGCTCACTTGAGACTAGGGCTGCAACAACTAATCGACATAATCGATCATAATCGATTATTGAAAAAGTTGTCAACTTTTTCAATCATCGATTAATCGGCTTCCGATTGGTTGGCCCTGTTCACGGCTCCACACACGCTTCGCGCCACACCTCCTCCCCACCTCACGCTCGCCGCTGCCCTACCCGCCCGGTCGCATCCACGCTCCACATGCCGCACCTCCTCCCTGCCTCACGCTCACAACTTGACTTCCCCTCTCGGGCGCCCCCTGTAAATCAACTCTCCTGGGACACAGAGTCTCCCCAGGCCAGAGCTGCATCTATCTCCAGGGCCCCATGGGGGCATCTAGTGGCCGTTGGCCATACTGCACCTACCTACAGGTATACTACTCTGATTCCACCTAGCTCCTAGACCGGTCCATGCAGCCTCCTTTGCCCTGGACTCCATAGGTCTAAGCCTCAATGACTTAATCATGTCTAATGCAGGTCCATTGACTTGCATTAGACTTTGAGGACACCGAGGGACATACCACGACCGGAGCCCGGAGCGCGCGGGGGGGAAGAGGGGTGAGTGTTGTCCGCCGCAGGACCAAGGATCAGGGGAGTATGTATCATCTGTATTCTGGCCCCAAGAGCAAAACATGCTTGGGACGAGCATAGATCTAGACAGAAAAGGTTAAAAAGGTCAAAAAGGGGCCACATGGTCTTTTACTGCCATCAATCTCATATGTTTTTATGTTTCTTTTCTCCGCTGCCCCGTTTCCAGGTGGTGGCCCAACTTGTCAAAGACCTCTGATGAAAGCTATATTGCAAACTGACATGTTTCTCCTGTCGCCATGACAACCACAAGTCTCTGCAACAAAACCACATTTTCCATAATGTTCATCTTGAAGGCATTATATGGAATGCAGAACTTCACACACATGATGAGCTCATCCAGGCTGCAGATCCAGTATGCCATTATAGCAAAGAATTATATGACTTCATGCTAAGACAATACGAAGCCCGACTGGGCCTGCCTTACAAAAGTCTTGCTGCCCATAGCAAGCAAACATATTTCTCACTTTTTCCCATGTTGCTGTATTGGATGAATTGAAGAAGACATGTCCCGTGGTGTTTGTGATGGACCCCCGTACTCAGGATGAGTATGTCCGCCGCTGTATTCTTCCTTGCTCAGGAGATATTGCAAACCGCTCACCTTTAGCTCCCAGTTTCCCCAGTCACTGGTCGAGACACGAGTGTAGGGTGAAACAAACTCTCCTTTATTGAGCAACTGCACAAACTTTTATACAGCAAGTTATGAGATCAGATTATAATCCCATCACATCCACCTTGCCTTCCCCAGACAATTGGTCTGCTCAACACCAAAGGGTTTCCCCTGCTAACAAGCTCCAGGCAGCCATAGCAGGAGCCTGGCCAGAATGTCATTATTCTGAACTCCTTCAGAGTACAAAGGGAGATAACGAGGGATGGTGCTGATAGTCTTTTCATAGCCAGGTCACACAGCATAACGCACTTAAACATAACCCAACTCCAATACACATTTAACTTATAAACTCATCACCATGTCGTCACATAGCTCCCCCAAGTTAAAAGATGGCAGACCCGGTGAGACCCTCTACGGGTCCACTTGGGGATGTCCATGCTGTTAGTCACCCTTCCAGTTCTGTTTGGCGGGATAGTCCATCGGTATTACCATTGGGTTTCCAGAGCCGGTATTGAATTGGCAAATTGGACGGCTGTAGGGCCAGGCTCCACAATCCTAGGTCCATAGTTGCTGGGAAGGAGGCAGGCTGCCAGGCCCCTCCAGGAGCCCAGGTCACGATGGGCTCTGTGTCATTTCTCCCCTCCCAAAGGTAGACTAATTAGGTCCCAGTCCCCCAACTGGTCTGGACCTGCGTTTCTCAGGCAGCATAAGTCCATAAGTTTCAACCACAGGACATCCTGCCTCTGGGGAGAGATGTCATCTGTGCCTTTCTGAGAAACATGCTGCCTCTGGAGAGAGGTAAAGCCAGAATCTTCTGGACACCATAACCCTCTCCTGGAAGAGAGGCCGGTTTCCTGTTCTCCCATGAAGGTTGGAACAGGCAACAGTGCGGGACATAGGCCAGTGGGGAGATTCACCTTCAATGTTGGTCCGGGTGACCACTAACTCTAGTATAGAAAGCAATGGAAAATCCAAAATTTTTGAGTTGTTACAGGAACAGAAGGGAAATCTTCCAATGGGGAAACCTCTTCTGATAACAAAGGTTTTCTTTAAAGATTATGTAGACTTCAAAAAAGTTGGAGGTATGGATAGAATGTAGAAGGGTTAGTACCTCTGTTAGCTCTCCTATCTGGGAAGTTTCACGTTCACTGTTGATCCTGGTGACTATTATTGTAAAGTAGTCACCACTCCAAGCTCGGTCCTGTGATGGACTACAATGTCATGTTTAGTTTACTCATATGTATAGAGATTGTAGTCCATCACGGGAGTGAGCCTGGAGTGGTGACTACTTTACAACACACACAGGGACCATGGGGAACAAAAGTAGCCCCCCTCCAGAAGGAAGGACAGCACCAATTCAGAGATGATTGGAGGATCCACAGCCGAGTGATACACAAATAAGACACATTCCTGTAATAGTTAAGGTACTTGGATGTATTTTAAAGATTTTAGGGTCGGTTCACACCACAAAGGCTGCGTTCCATAGCGTTCGGCCTCTGAAACGCACTGGATCGCAAGCCGGCCGGTTCCCGGATTCCGGGTGCGGGCGATTGCACTGCAGGCTGGGGTCGTGGCTGCGGTACCAGTGACTTCAATTCACCGCCATGCCACCTCCCGCACCTGAACGCAGTGAGCCGGCCGGCTTGCATTTCAGTGCATTCCAGTGGCCAAACGCTCTGGAACGCAGCCTTTGTGGTGTGAACCTGCCCTAACCGCCTGAGTTTAGTGTCACTTTAAGGAAAAAAAAGCCCTTGAAATGAAAACTAATGCAGTCACCACATCTAAGGAATGGTAAACGTCAACATAAGACACCTTTGCTCTAGATACAACCTAAAACCTCTTATAGGCAATTCATCTCATGAAGATGATACTACAGTATATACATCAATGGACCTTTTTTGATGCACAGTAATAAAAATTGGCTGAGGACAATGGAACGATTGTTGTAACTATCAAACAATTTGTAAGCTGGCTGATGGCATCATATGTTAGCGTATCTAGTCCAGCTACATCTGTTGCAGCTGATCTCTGAGAATGCCTCGGATCAGAGCTGAAGTGTAACAGGAAATGTGACCTCATTCTGTCTGACAGCCACTGAGTGCTCAGACTGTTTTTGAAAGGAAACAAGAAGGGCTGAAAAAAAGTGAACTGCCTTTCGCAGAGCTGCAGAACAAACAGATATCACAGAGCGGCCATTCACATCTACAGGAACACTTGTGGAAGTTTGCTGCCAATCTGCGGAACGCAAGGAACTGGATTTCCAACTCTGCCGTTCCATTCCGATCATTGATGATCCTCTAATTGATCGGTTTGCTCCACCGCGCCATTGAGAAGTTACTGCACCAATGCATAATATTCACCGAAGACGTCCAGGAGCCAAATTCTGCAACCGACTGGAGATACTATAAACTGAGCTGCTGGTAAGTGATGTTTGCGTTTGCGATGGTGAGGGGGGTCTTTGTTGCTAAAGTAGAACTCCAGAGTATTAAAATGTTAACCCTTGCAGTGGGGCTACCCCTGCACTGCAAGGGTTACCTGCTTGTTTCGGTCTGGGGGGCTCAAATAAGGAAGATATGCTCATCTGATCCTCGGTCCCGCCTGGCTGCTAGACCAGTCCCCCAGCTTCTTCTCTTGGCGGTTTAAGCCCCCCTGACATCATCCCATCTATGCAAAGTCCATTGACTTGCATTAGACATGAGGACACCAAGGGACTTTCCACAACTGCCACAGGACCAAGGATCGGATGAGTAGATTGAAGGAAGAATACACATGTTGCTTGTATTCAGACAATATTTGCTGATCCAGGAGTTCAGCTTTAAGTAAATTGTAGACTGACTTGGGTCGGTGTCATTTGAGCTTGCGGGAGA
>NW_017306897.1:865000-868911 GCF_000935625.1 Nanorana parkeri
TTACTAATGTACTTGTATGGTGTTTTCTAACTTATAATAAGTTTTATTATTTTATATAAACATAGTTTTGTGTTGCTGATATTTGTTGAAATACTTCTTTAGTGTTCTATATTCCATTCTGGTCGCCTTTGTCTACATAGTCAGCGACGGCTGGTTTGCATTTGGGTATCTATGCAGGAACTGTGATCGTCATGTGTACAACCGTTTTCTTTCCTCGATTACAGAAAACATAGAAGCTTTAGCTGTATAATCACTTCCTGTGTTACCCTATAGGAGTGTGCACATAGCAGACATTCCTTACAATTCAAGTCAGCCATCACCACTGAATGGCCGTGGAAAAACTATGCAGTCCCGCTATAGCATACCTTCGAGCCTTCTGAGATGAGAAAGAGAGACACTGTATAGCACTAGCTGTTTAGCTAAAGGACATACCACGGCAACAGCCCAGATAGCACCAGCACCAGAATCTACAAAACTGTGTTATCTATGGACCTGCATCTGAGTCAAAGAAGTAGATGTTGACCCTGGATGATGCCTGAACAAAGATGGCTCTGTTCTTCTAGGAGAATAGCAGATAAGGCATCTCCCACTTCCCACAGAATGTTCTTTCAAGTGGGAGCAGCACAGAAGTTGCAAGCGGACCACCAAATTTTCATGTGGTAGGAAAGTCTCCACCCCAGATAGCAAGGATAACTTGCCACAAACTTAAAATTGTAATTCTTGTTAACTTGCTGCACACATTCCTGGCACGTTGTAGACTTGCAGAACATTTGCAGCACAAGTTCTAGTTGACACTTTTTGAATTTGCAGCAAATTTGCTTGCCAAGTCTACAGCAAGTCTTAGCAAGAGCTCTGCAAGTGTACAGCACTTTTGCAAAGCACGTTGATCTGGAGACTTGTAATGCAGACTTGCTGTAATTGTGCAACAAAATTGTGAAGTTTGGCAAGTCTGCAATAGTTTAGCAAGTCATTTTCAAACTTGCAGCTCAATTGCTTGCTATCTGGGACCCAATTTCGTTTATGCAGTAGTTTAGAGGTTGGGTAAAAATGTTAACACATTTCTGACAGATAAAAAGAACAGGGAGGTAACCCCGTGCAGCATCCTGTCAACTTGTCATGGTCCCACCCAGAAGTACATCTGAAAAGAACAGGGGTTGTATCTAGGGTGCTAGAAGACTCATGGCACCTAAATACACCACAAAAAATTGCAAGTGATGGACGTGGCTGAAGTGCGGTGAGGGGTGCAGGCTCAAACCACTTACAATGACAGCCTGGAGACTGCCCCTGAAAAACAAGTCATATGTCTGCCATAATAAAGTCAGAAGTCTATCCGCTATGATGAAGTCAGAAGCTCAATTTCTACCTGCCATGATAAATCCACAAGGTCCACATCTACCTGCCATGATGACATCTACAAGAAGCTTAGGTAGAAATATACATGCCATGATGAAATCACAAGGTCCATGTCTACCTGCAATGAAGTCTACCAGAAGTGTAGGTAGAAGTCTACCTGCCATGATGAAGTCAGAAGGTCCTTGTCTACCTGCCATGATGAACTCTACTAGAAGCGTAGGAAGAAATCTACATGCCATGATGATATCACAAGGTTCATGTCTACCTGCAATGATGAGGTCTACCAGAAGTGTAGGTAGAAGTCTACCTGCCTTGATGAAGTCATAAGATCCATGTCTACCTGCCATGATGAAGTCTACTAAAAGTTTAGGTAGAAGTCTACCTGCCATGATGAAGTCATAAGATCCATGTCTACCTGCAATTATGAAGTCTACCCGAAGTGTAGGTAGAAGTCTACCTGCCATGATGAAGTCTACCTGTTAGGGAACCAAGAAACCAGATGGAAACTAAAAATGCAGGATTAAAAAATAAAAGGAGTTTATTGAAAACAACATTAAACATAAATGGCAAAAAACAAAGGAGAAAGTCTAGGACGTCGTCAGTGCCAAGCCAGAGGTCAGATGCCAAAGCGGGTAGACATCGCAACCAGATCAGGGAAAACTGAGAGCAGGATGAATGAAAATGGTAGCCGGAGTCAGGAATCAGGAGATCCGGCAGCCAGAGCCAGGGTCATACACGGAGTACAGGAACAGTTCAGAGCACGTAGATCAGAACACAAGCAAGGGCCGAGACTGAATGCACAAGCTGATTAAATAGTAAATTAGTTCAATAGTGAGCTGGTGTTTGCATCATCACTCTGAGACAGGAATTTGCCAGGAGTTTTGTCAATAGGTGCAGAATGACAATGTTAACGGGTTTGGCCATAAGAGGGCACCAAAGAGGAACAACAGTGTCAGAAACACTGCACAAGCCATGCTGCAAGCAACTGGAAAATGAAGCGTAAGAAAACCTGACACTACCGGAAATGTAGGTAGAAGTCTACCTGCCATGATGAAGTCAGAAGGTCCATGTCTATCTGCCATGATAAAGTGACATGGTCCATGTCTACCTGCCATCATGAGGTCTAGCTGATGTATAGGTAGTAGTCTGCCTGCCATGATGAAGTCGTAGCCATGGGATCCATGTCTATCCGCCATGATGAAGTCACAAGGTCCATGTTCACTTTAAGCAGTAGCTAGTTAAATATGACATTGCTAGTAGGAATTTTCCATCCTTTCTTTCAGTTATTAGATACTTCTACCACTTCATTCCTTCTTTATCTTGAGTACCTTTCATCTCTCTGGTTCATGTCCCCGGCATAGAAGTCTTTTTATCTGCTGGGAATTTTTCAGCCAGTAGGACTCTAGCCAAACATTTTGAGCTTAGTGATATATTTGGTCAGGATGATAAATTCAGATAAAATAAACATGGGCTGAAATCACTGGGTGACTCAAAGGCATGAATGAGGAGAACCTGTCAGGATACAAATTTTGGAGACACCATTGCTGACTTACTTTACAATGAACCTATGTTTTACCAATGAGTGGTATGTACAGTATTATTCCACCTCTAATCATAATCTATAATGTTTATCCTCACAGATAAGGACCACAAACATTTTCAAGATGGACGGGAAATCTCCCGTGATGTCAACGCCGAAAAAAGGAAGATGTATGTACTGCAAATGTTTGTGCAAAGTAAAACTAATTTTCAAGTGTTAAAAAAAAATACATGCACACGTCCCCATGTGTTGTCTCTTTAAAAATGCTGCAAGTACATAAAAATACCTGTTGATTTGACCAAAATCCAGTAAGGTTATAACTTCCTGTTGTAAGCTAACAGCACTGCCTTTGATGGCTTGAAATCCCAAACAGTGTTGACAGCACTGCCTCAGTTCTCTCCTGCTGGGCTACCGAACACCTCTCCCTTATGTTATGGAGATGAGAAGAAGGGAAAGTGTCCTGTAGTCCAGCAGGGGAGAGCTGGGCAGGGCTCAGTCTGTGTACCCATCGCACTCAGAGCCGCGCTCCATCAGATAGGAGGTGGGTGCAACAGGTGTCAACTTATGGCTTCCGTTAAAGTATAGGTAAAGGATTGACACCGGCACTCCAAGGCAAGTCCAGTACATCTATTATAATAGACATACTGGATTTTCCTTGCAGTCCATCCTTGACCTAGCTAGACAGGGCTGACACACACTGATTGGGATTTCAGTACAGCAGAGGCAGTGTCAGCTGTGGTGTCCCTAGATTATTCGCCGCCTGTGGAGGGTTTTGTTGTTGGGGCACATTGCCGGGGGGTTTACTAGTGGTGCACAGTTTGCGGGGACCGATTAGGTGGGTGTCGTCTGGCGTCCCGCCCAGCTCACTGGCGTCACTATATGCCAGCCAGAGCGTCCTGCTCAGTTCCTGGCAACCAGTGATATCACTGGTTGGCACGAACTGGCCAGTATGCTGGCCAGTGTGTCACAGTTTGCTAAGAGCTCTTAGCAACTTGGGACACTCTGGCCCGAAAGGAGG
>NW_017306897.1:868928-872972 GCF_000935625.1 Nanorana parkeri
GCCTCATTATAGAGATGGTCCTGGTTGTCAGCTCACTACCGGAAGTTAGGAGCTCACTGGATTGCTGGCTTGACCAACAGGAACAAATCATGTGGGAACGTACTGTATATGTTGTTTATTTCCCCCATAAATATGCCATGTTGTATGAGTTTATTACAAGCTTGGTTTATAGAAAAGGAAAACATCGATAAAGGCTGTGCACAATTACATAGTCAGATCACAGATAATGATGTCATCAATGAATTGGGGCCACAGTCTGTGCTATAGATTAGTTACACGTAGTGCACATAACTTACAAGTTGTGTTTTTTGGCTGTATGGGTTCTGCAAATGACTTTTGCCCCCATGCTACAGTCCATGAAGGGCTTCCTCTAAGGTTTCAAAAGAATTACTTTACTTACAAGAAGGGTTTGTAAGCCCCATGATCAACTCCCAACCTGGTGGACCAGGATATGCCTTCGTCTGGTCATCACTGGAGACCTTCCTGGCTTGGATGGCCCTACTGATGGCTAAGCTACTTCTAGGAGCAGCGCACCTAGCATGGGGTGCCGTGTAATAAATTCACACATCCTGGGCAATATTGTGTGAATAGGCCCTTAGTGTTTAGTCACATGCCCATTTTATAGTATATCTCCAATCAGCAAAAAGGATGAAAATGTCATTTAGATATGCCTAGCATTAGAGGGGATAAAAAGTAGATACAAGAGACATCACTTTGTACACATCCTTCCAGTTTATGGAATCCAAGTAGCCAAGGGTGTTCCTTGCCTATTCGCCACCTGGGGTGAGGGGGTAGCTGTTCCGTTGATGCACGTTCTGGGGGTAGGGGGACTGGGTGCCAGATGGTGCACGCTAACATCCCACCCAGTTCACTTACATCACTGGTTGCCAGGAGCTGGGCAGGACACCGGCCAGAGCATCCCAGGTTTCTAAGGGCCGAGCGGTGAGATGTGTGTGGCCTTTACACATCTCCCCGCCCTGCTCTTAGCAACCTCTGGCACTCTGGTCAGAAAGGAAATGGCAAGCTATCTGCAAACGTTGTGCAGCAGAGCGGCGATGCCACTCTGTCTGCCACCCCCGTCCACGTGACCCAAAGATATGCCACCTGAGGCAACTGCCTCATTATAGGGATGGCACTGCAAGTAGCTTTAGGACTCTGTGAGAACTAAACTAGAATAGGAAAATAAATGAATAATGAATGATTGTGCGCACTTTGAAAATCCTAAATTCTTCCCAGTACTGAAACAAGTAAACTGAAACACTAAGGGCCCATACACTTACCCGTGTGCGTTAACACATGTGATAATGCACATTTTTCCTTGTCCTTCACCTTAAGCTTCCCAATGGCTTTAAATGGTCAATTATGGAGCCTTCGCTTACGTAAATTAGTACAATAACCCACAGAGCCCTATAGCACAGGTGTTATTTTTGAACTGTATATGTGCATTGGGTTGCCAGTTAAAATGAACGATGTATGTTCCATTAACTCGCATGGGTTTTAATATACATTGAGTGGCCAGATTATTATGACCACCCCATCAGTACTTCGTTGGGCCACGAGATAACTCCACGAGATGACTTAGTTGGGCCGCCTCGTGACTCCACGAGATGTTGAAAGGTTATGCGAGGAATCTGACACTGCACTGTTGCTCTTCTGTTGTCTTGTACCAGTCTTGCCACTCTCCGTTCTGCCCTTACATTGACTAGTCGCTGACGGCCACAATTCGCACGCTCAGACCCAGATTTTCGGCTGACAGTCCAGTCTTTAAACACTTTAACAACAGCTGCTCTTGAACATTTAACAAATTCTACTGTTTTGCTGATACTCGCTCCATGGCTTGAGCACCAACAATCATCCCACGTTCAAAGGCTGTTACATCGCGTTGTTTCCCCGTATCTTCAGAAAAAAATCACTTCTACTGTCGTGGTAAACAACCTGCTTCCCTATTTATAATGCTCTGGCCCTCTAGCAACTTCAGCACAAAATTATAGCTAATTATAGCTAATTTGCCTACACACGTCAGGAGGTCATAATAATCTGTCCACTCAATGTACAATAATGCAGATAGAGAGGTGGGAATGGACTCTTTAACCTCTTGCCGTCCGCCCGTAGTAAAAAAACGGACGGACGGCACTGCAGCATCTGCGGGTTGCCGTCTCCAGACGGCAATTTTTTTCTGCTCGCGCGCGCCCCCTAGCGGGCACGCACGGGCAGAAAAGACCCGAACTCCACGAGATGTTGAAAGGTTATGCGAGGAATCTGACACTGCACTGTTGCTCTTCTGTTGTCTTGTACCAGTCTTGCCACTCTCCGTTCTGCCCTTACATTGACTAGTCGCTGACGGCCACAATTCGCACGCTCAGACCCAGATTTTCGGCTGACAGTCCAGTCTTTAAACACTTTAACAACAGCTGCTCTTGAACATTTAACAAATTCTACTGTTTTGCTGATACTCGCTCCATGGCTTGAGCACCAACAATCATCCCACGTTCAAAGGCTGTTACATCGCGTTGTTTACCCGTATCTTCAGAAAAAAATCACTTCTACTGTCGTGGTAAACAACCTGCTTCCCTATTTATAATGCTCTGGCCCTCTAGCAACTTCAGCACAAAATTATAGCTAATTATAGCTAATTTGCCTACACACGTCAGGAGGTCATAATAATCTGTCCACTCAATGTACAATAATGCAGATAGAGAGTTGGGAATGGACTCTTTAATAGGCAGCAATGCACTAATTTCATGTTTTTTCTTTATAATTGACCCCTAACAGATTCATCATTATTGAAGGAGTTGGCACGACTGCCTTCTATTCTATTTGGCCACTACTCAAGGTAAAGGTTGATTTCACCTACTAGATACAATGACATTCCCTTTGGGCTTTGTTATAGCTAAAAATATCTCCAGGTCTGTCTTATAGGTAGGTCTGTTATATATAACATAAGATATGGCAAAATCATTGTAATCATCTGTGATGTACAATCTCACACACTACAATCGAACACTTATCATTATTCAAAAGCTCATGATGTTTAAGGCCTGGTTCACACCTAGGAGTTTTTGAGCAGTTGGAAAAGCGCTTTTAAATGCCCAACACAAGAAATGCCATGATTTTCAATGGCCCGGGGTTCACACCTGAGCAGAGAAACGCCAGCAGGAAAAAGCCAAATGCCCAAAGGGTACAAGAGCTTCTTTGGGCAGTTAAAAGCGTTGTTTTGCCCCATAGACTTCAATGGAAATGTCTAACTGACTCCAGTTCATACTTGTGAGACCCGATCCATGACAATAACAAGCGTTATAATTCATACCTTTCTGTTCCTAGAGATACGTGTGATTTGCTAAGATTCGATACGCCTAATAAATCATTCCAGCCGACGCTTGACGGATCACCGTGCCGCCACAGTCCACGCTTACTTTCTAATGGCTACTACAAGTTTGAGGAAGACAGCTACAACACAGATGATGAAGGGAACCTGTCATTCAGCCCAACAAAATGTACCATTTCCTATAAAGAAAACATTGTAAGGTTGGTGTATTTACAGTGTGCATTAGTTTTAGTTATGTAATGTTTACCTTTATTAAGGCAGAAGCAGAGCCTCTACTGTCCACTGGCATCTTATAGGTAAATGACTGGGGGTGGTGCCTAGTGCTTGATGGAGTGTGTCTTAATCTTGACTTGGACTGAAGTTGAGTCCCAATCAGTGGCATCACAAGGGAGGTGCGGGGGGTGTGGCCCGCACCTGGGTGACACCATTGGAGGGGTGACACCAAAATGACTTACAGTCATATTGGTGTCACCCCCCTCTGAAAAGTCGGGCGCTCGGTCATGGACCGAACGCCCGACAGTATCAGGAGAGAGGAGGGGACCCGGCGGCTTTCCTTATCCCGCCGTGTGACTGTCCCCTCCTCTCTCTGCCGGCGTCCATCACCAAGACGGCCGCCAGCAGGTATCAGAATACTGCCGCGCGTGCGCGATGACATCATCGCGCACACGCGTGGTGACGTCACGTGCATGCGCAGTGACGTATCGGCGGGGTGACACTCG
>NW_017306897.1:873844-913209 GCF_000935625.1 Nanorana parkeri
GGGGTGACACTCGATTACCGCTCCGGGTGTCACCCAGCCTCGGGACGCCACTAGTCCCAATGTACAGCCTGGGTCTAGGGTCTTCAGGTACAGTTTCTGCTCCAGCAAGAAGAACCGTGACTTGGGCAGAAGTTGAATCCCAATGCACAGCCTGGGTCTAGGGTCTTCATGTACAGTTTCTGCACCAGCAAGGAGAATAGTGACTTGGGCAGAAGTAGAGACCCAATGCACAGCCTGGGTCTAGGGTCTTCAGGTACAGTTTCTGCACCAGCAAGGAGAACAGTGACTTGGGTAGAAATTTAGTCCTAATGTACAGCCTGGGTCTAGGGTCTTCAGGTACAGTTTCTGCACCAGCAAGGAGAACAGTGACTTGGGTAGAAATTTAGTCCTAATGTACAGCCTGGGAAAGGCCAGAGTGGCCTAGGTTGCTAAGAGCTCTTAGTAACCTGTGACTCTCTGTCTGGTGTCCCACCCTGCTCCTGGCAACCAGTGACATCAGTGAGTTGGGTGGGACACCAGACAGAGGTACTGTTCCACCCCCTGCCCCCCTCCCATGGTAACATGCACTGCCATCACACACCACACCACCCATGAAACATGCACCACCAGCAAAACCCCCTCCACGCCCTAGCTTCATGCAGCAAAAAGTGTAGGGACGCCCCTGGGCATAGGGATGGCAAGGCGCAGGAAGTACACTGCTATATTTTATTAAGAATTCAGGACAAAAGATACATTTCAGTTGCTCAGCGTAACTAAAATTTTGAAATGTTCCATATAAAATAGTATATCTTCGCTTTTTGAGTTGAGGTCCCTCAAGCAGGGGCTGACTGGCAACTTTTAGCCCAGGGGGCAAGTACAACACAGAGGCCCATGATGCAGCGACTTGGCCCCCCTCCCGCTCTGCCTCTTCCCCCGCCATGGCAATCCATGTAACGAACTTTTAGTCTCATTGCACAGTGTTTCAGGGGTTGGGACTGGAAACCTGCTGCACAAGATGAGAGACAGAAAACTTGTTATGTAAGACTGCTAGAGATCACTGTCATTATAGACCCTTTTCAAATAAATGTTCCCACTCCCACTACTGGGGCCTTCAAAGGACCGCAAAAGTACCAAAAGGCCGCACCAGGGGTCTAGAGTCTATTCAAACTAGAAAGTGAATCACTGTATATTCATTCGTTTTTGTTTGTTTTTAGAATATTTCGAAGGAGACGTAGACCACATGCACAGAGAACCCTCGATCTTTCAAATTACGAAAACCAAGAAGGCTGGAGGCCAACACTTGGAGAAGACCTTGGTGACTGTGAACCTCTTGACTTTATCCAAGCATTCAATAACTACACAGGTGGGATTTCCCTCCTTTTATGTTCCCTAAGCCTCTCGTGGTTAGTGGGGTTCTGTATTGGTCAGGCTGCCTCCTAGCCAAGTTATACCAGATAGATCTTATAGAAGAAGTGTGCTCCTAAAGCTGACCATTAAGCTTTTTGTGCCCGGAGTTGGCATCACCTTAAATTTTCATCTGCTTATATTCTTCCTTCTTTGGTTCATCCCTTCCCATCTCATCAACATGATGATGACAAAATGTATTCTTGTAATTTTGCAAAGAGTAACTACTTCTGGCCAGTTTTTATTGGATTCACATGTGCTGACCGTGAACATGCTAACAGGAGGAGCTGCTTCATCTCAGCCTGTTCAGCGGGATGCGGGAAGGGGGTGTTCCTGACCTAGGTGTGCTGCTCTTATGGTAAAGGTTGAGGACCTGGATGTCAACGGCTGGCTAAATCACAAAAGTGGCAGCAAAGGATTACAAATAAAATAATTTCCACACAATCCTATTGGTCCAACCCTCCTATGCATTGCTTCACCGGATATAAACTTAATGGATTGTTTAGGTAGGACACATTATGTTGTTACACATTACATTGTTGGAAAATGTAGATTGTAAACCCTCATTCACACGACCAACAGCCGGCCTGTACAGATCCGTGCGGCGTGTATGGCCGTATCGGGTCGCTCCCGGGAAGGACAGGTGCTGTGTGTGATTTGTATGCAGCATCCTGTTCTTCTCTATGGGAGTACGCGGCTGTACGCCGCCGTAAGCTCACCCGAACTGCAAATGGGTGCGGGTGTCCATGCTCGGACACAGACAGGATCCATCCTGTCTGCTTACGAGTATGGACACCTGCACCCGCACGGACGTGCAGTTCGGGTGAGCGTAAGGCGCCGTGCGGCCACGTACTCCCATAGAGAAGAACAGGATGCTGCATACAAATCACACACAGCACCTGTCCTCCCTGGGAGCGGCCCGATACGGCCGTGCACGCAGCACGGATCTGTACAGGCCGGTCGTGTGAATGAGGGCTTAGTGTGGCCAACCTAACCTAACCACGAAAGTTATGGTGGGCACTCCAAGCCTTCAAAAATGAAAAACTTTGCTGGGCAATATATATTTGTTTGATATGGATTCATTATTGAAAAAAAGTTTGAGAGTTTTAATACTACTTTAACCCTTACTGTGCACGGCTGCTCCACTGCAAAGGTATATTTTTAGATTGCCTGGAGTTCTTCTTTATCTTTCCCTAGAGATTCTCTGTGCTTAGCCTAGCACTCATACTTTGTGCATCACAATGACATTTTCTTCTCCTTACAGAAAGGATTACCGCTTGTACTTCAAGCAGCATCATCGGACCGGTTCTTGCTGCAAGTGTCCCCCAAGTGTTAGAGTTGGAGCAATCTAATCTTAAAGAAGATCAAACTTCCAACCCTTGCCGGGACATTGGTAAGGTATTTAGAACTCCGGTCCCATATTATGTAAAGCAGCAGCTCTGATCAATTTATAATCCATTATATAATTTATAATTGGCATGCCTTAAACCAGAGATGCCCATAAGGTCGATGTCGATGTCCTGTCTTCTGTGGATCCCCGCTGCTCTCCCCCCATCTGTATGCAGCGGGGATCGGAGGAAAAGGGAAGCTGCAGTTGGCGGCGGAGGACAGAGCTGCTATAACAGCAGCACGCTGAGCGGTTAGGAGAGAGAGCCGCTCGGCCTGCATCTGACAGTCGGCGGCTCTCTCTCTCTCTGCACCGCACATGCTGTTTTTACAGCGGCTCCGCCCCCCCCCACCCCTCACCCCCCCGGCGGCTGAAGTGTTACCCACATTTCTCCTTGGATCTCCCGCTGCCTCTGCCCGGGACAGCAGGGGGGATCACTCCAGTGTTTGTAAATAACTGGGGACACATAGTACTCTGCGTCCCCAGTTATAAATGAACACGATGTGATTTACATCACTTCCTGAAATCTTCTTTTAATCATGGAAGGCTGGAGATCAGCTTTTAATTAAAAACAGTTTTTGTTGCATACTTGCATGATAAATATATCAATACCTGCCAAACCGATCTCCTCCAGCACAGTGCTTCTGCTCTCCGGTGCTTCCATCTTTGGCTTGGTCCTCCTCTGGACTTCGGCATGGTCCCCTGGGTCTTTGGCCACTTGATTGGCAGGGCCCTGATAATGTAACTCCCATGCATGCGCATGGGTGTTTCTTTAACTCATAGCTGGGCATGCGTGAATCAGCCCACATAAATAAAAACATTCTGACAGCTAGAAAGACGCCTTTATGGCAGAAGAAAGTAGAAAATCAGGATCACCAGCACTCAGAAGATGACATTCAAAACTTAGTGTTCATTTATTCAAATACATTGTCACATATATCACTTTATAGAGTCCTGTCTGCCATATAAAGCCTAGCAGTCAGGTTTTTTTTATTTATTTATTTTTTTAAGCTTTACTTCCACTTTAATATATTTTATTTTCAATTGGAATGTATTATGATGTAATGCTGCATTTAGGCCACTAAATACTTATTTCCTATACTCCTCAGCTCTATCTAGGGACCATCGTGCAGTATTACATCACAATACATTCCAAATGAATAGAAAATATACTAACAACAAAAAATATTTTAACCATGATTCGCACAAAACGAATGTTCACAGATATTCACAGGTCAAAGTGCACTCGTTTTATGTGCAGAATGTTTTATAAATAGACACCTTAGTGTGTGTTTGCATCAAATCCAACAAGAGCATTCAACAAGTGCAGCGGTAGTGCTGGGTTTTCTTATTAGAAAGTCATGAAAGAGTCATGGAAGTACCCCATATTATATATGTGTGTAGCCACCCTGCCGTAAAGTGTCTATCTAAATTTAGAGGCTGTGAGGCTGTAGTCAGTCTGATTTGGATTGATAGTTTGGCTTTCTGCAGTTTCCTCTGAGCTCTGGTGATTGTTTTCTTCGGTTTGCTGGTGGGGGAAGTTAGCAATAGTGGGGGAAGCTGCACTAATCAGAGTAAGGAAAGTTTGTACGTCCCTGGCCAACCACTATGAGGTCTGTTACCAGTGGTGCATGCTCGGAAATGCTATATTCAGGAAGTAGCCATGGAAAGTCAGAGTGAGTGTCCCCTGGGCTGTGGCCTTGGGGAGGGCTGTGTTAGAGTGTCTGATCCTCCTAAGCCGACTGCCTAGGGAGGAGACCATGTGCTCAGACTGAGCTCTGGGTCTGAGGCCTAGTCAGTGAGACTTGAGGGTGGAGAGGACATGGAGGAGCTTCTGTGTGAATGAGGAGCCAGAGAAGTTGGTCCTTTACTCAAGCATGGATAATTCTTATTGAAATGGACTGCTAGCTATATGATCAAGTATTATACAGCCAGGAGCTCAGGACACTTAATGCCAAGTAGGCTTAAAGGTCCTCTACCTGTCGAGGCTGCAAATACTCTGTTCCTAAATTTTAGAGTCTGCAACATCCTGGGTATTCTGTGCCCTAATCCTCTCTCCCAAAGTTCTTTAATTAAATGTTCTTTAAGCACCGGAACATTGGTGTGGAAGTCAGTTTTATTGGTCATCACTGGAGGGTCAGTAAGTGCTTTTAGGGCAGCAATGGAACTGTAAACCCTAAACAGGCTAGGAGGGACCAATTTATCCAACGGCTCTTTCGGGGGAGAGCACTATACATATTTTCAAAATAAATGTTTTATACAGACAATGAAAAAGTATAGAAAACATTTTGCTTATGAGCCTATAAATGAAAAAAAAAAAGTTTTAAACAGAGTTTTTGTTTTCAGGTTCGTTGCCTTTGAGTCATGGTTCAGAGAGTAGAACTTTGATCCCAGTAATAAGCTCTCCAAGTACAGCGAAGGTGGAAGAAATCCCTGAGGGAAGCTCTGTGTATGGTTCTATGGAAGGACACTCACGTGTAAACAAAGGTAGATATGACTTTCTACTGTGTGTTCTTGGTTATTTCTTACACAAGATGCCTTTGTCTGTCTGTATTGCTGTACCTCAGGGACGTGGCATAGAAGACCCCTTCATCTTGGAAACATGGAGGAGATCTACTTTTTTGTTACCATTAAATCGGTATAAAATATTTAAATTTCATTTTACAGGTAACAACACGTTTAACAACTTGTTTTCAGAAGATACAAAGAACCTCATACCAACAGAGCATAGGAGAATTCCTTTAAGTCTGATTGGTAGTGTGGAGGACATATCTGGAGAAGAACGTGGTAATGATGGGGAACCCCACTAAGTATTTAAAATAAATTAAGTTAAACTGGTACCATATGTCTTCATCAAACTGCCTAAAGAGAGCCTAAAAAATGATTTTAGGTCATCTAGGACCTTATTCTTCCTTCTGACCACCCAATACTTTTCTCCTGCAATGGGGTGCCTTAGAGTTAGACCATCAAATGACCACTGGTGGTCATTTGGAAGAATGTCCCTTACATTGGTGGTCAGTGAGAAGGATGTCCCTTACATTGGTGGTCATTGGGGAAGAATGTCCCTTACATTGGTGACCAGTGGGAAGAATGTCCCTTACATTGGTGGTCAGTGGGAAGAATGTCCCTTACATTGGTAGTCAGTTGGAAGAATGTTCCTTAAATTGGTGGTCAGTAGGAATAATAACTCTTACATTGTTGGTCAATAGGAAGAATGTCCCTTGCACTGGTGGTCAGTAGGAAGTAGTGAAGAGCTCCCATACTTTAGTGGTCAGTGGGGAAGGGCCCGTTTAAATTGGTGGTCAGTGGGAAGACTGTCTGTTACATTGGTGGTCATTAGGAAGCAGGGACGTGCGGTCATGGGAGGCAGGTGAGGAAGAGCCTCACCTAGAATTATGGAGGAAAAAGCTGTCAGCTTCATGTCTGAAGCTGACAGCTTTTTCTCCCTTCAGATCGGCATCTAACAGGTTACAGAGCAGGGAAATCATCCCCGCTGTGTAACCTGTCATGGGCGGGAGGCTCCTCTCTGTCTCCTCCCTTCCTCCTTTACACTAGCTTGAGGACAGCTTGAGGGCGGGGCTTCGTCCGGCGAGGGGGGTGAGCTTTGTCAAACAGGGGGTGGGGCTTCGTCTGGCAGGGGTGGGGCTTCGTCAGGCGGGGGCGGGTTGGGGAATGCCTCACCCGGAGCAAGAGGTACTGCACGTCACTGGTAGAAGAATGTTACTTACATTGGTGGTCAGTAAGAAGAATGTCCCTTACATTGGTGGTCTTTTTGAACAATGTCCCTTACATTGGTGGTCAGTGGGAAGAATGTCCCTTACACTGGTAGTCACTGGGAATAATGTCCTTTACATTGGTGATCAGTATGAAGCGTTCCCCATTTATTGGTAGTCAGTTGAAAGAATGTCCCTTGCACTGGTGGTCAGTAGGAGCTAGTGAAGAACTCCCTTACTTTGGTGTTCTGTGGGGAAGGGCCCGCTAAAATTGGTGGTTAGTGGGAAGACTGTCCCTTACATTGGTGGTCAGTGAGAAGAATGTCCCTTACATTGGTGGTCAGTGAGAAGAATGTCCCTTACATTGGTGGTCAGTGAGAAGAATGTCCCTTACATTGGTGGTCAGTGAGAAGAATGTCCCTTACATTGGTGGTCAGTGAGAAGAATGTCCCTTACATTGGTGGTCAGTGAGAAGAATGTCCCTTACATTGGTGGTCAGTGAGAAGAATGTCCCTTACATTGGTGGTCAGTGAGAAGAATGTCCCTTACATTGGTGGTCAGTGAGAAGAATGTCCCTTACATTGGTGGTCAGTGAGAAGAATGTCCCTTACATTGGTGGTCAGTGAGAAGAATGTCCCTTACATTGGTGGTCAGTGAGAAGAATGTCCCTTACATTGGTGGTCAGTGAGAAGAATGTCCCTTACATTGGTGGTCAGTGGGAAGAATGTCCCTTACATTGGTGGTCAGTGAGAAGAATGTCCCTTACATTGGTGGTCAGTGAGAAGAATGTCCCTTACATTGGTGGTCAGTGAGAAGAATGTCCTTACATTGGTGGTCAGTAGGAAGAATGTCCCTTAGATTGCTGGTCAATGGGGCAGATAGCTAAAAAGTGGTCACAATTGGTGTTAGTGGTTACTTATCCGAGATGCAGAAATAGTTAATTCCTTAAGGAAGTCCTAACAGCCTCTGGAGGAACCCTGATGCTGTGGTAGGGAGCCAATAAAATATGTATATCTTAATATTAGATATATATGAGAACTGTGTATGTTTTCTTCCAGGTAAAGCAAAGCAGGAGATAAACATCTGTATTGCTGTGTTATACATCTGCATCTTCGTTTGCCTTATTTTCCTTTGTGCAGGGTAAGGAACATAAATTGTCCTGCAAAGCAGCCTAAATGTGACGTAAGACATTTTCTTTTGATTGTAGACTAAACATATCTGCACATGACCAGGTACACGGTTCACAGTAGGCCCCCTTCTCTTTGGGGTTCCTAGAACCTCTATTTCTATTCTCTTCCCCAATACCCCAACCAGTTAGCGTGGTGAGGCAGCTCTCATCGGTCCCTCCTGCTGACCTGAACAGGTTATAATAGTGACGTGGAGGTCAACTGGAGAAACCAGTGAGAGCTGTATTGGACATTGACATTCAACATGGGGACAATGGAGATCAACATTGCTGGAAGTGTAGGACTCCGAGCCCAGTTTGGGGGAATCAGTGGCAGGAAAGGTAAGTATCTACACTCTGTACAGGTATGTGCTTACATTAAAGCTGTACTCCGGCCTTCCCTTCAGTCTTGCACAGTTGTACCGGCACCTCTCCTGGACTGGAATGACTTCCTCTGTTTTCACTGCACACTGTGAGCGCCTCATAATGTGCATTAGAAGCTGCCGTATTAAATAGAGCAGCCTTATTTCCTCAGTGAAGGACATCCAGCATCATCTAGTGTTTTCCTTTCCAGCCTGACTGTCCCTGGCCCTCCCCTTTCATTCATTGTGGGTCAATGAATCATCACATGTGGGTTTTATGGCAATTTTCTGTTTTCAGGAAGCAATCTACCCACCAGCTGTGATCCTATGCTCCTTGGCTCCATCTAGTGGCAGGAATACCATGTGAACGCCATTCAGCCAGCGTATGGCTGGGGAGATGACTTTTACCTCATCCCTGGGGACCTGCAGGATTTATACATGATCTCAGCATGGAGAATTCAGTACCAAGAATTGACATACTGCCGCAGGCAGATATACTGTCCAATGCCTCCTCTCTTCTAGGAGACATATATAATTATATATAATTTAAGTTGTTTTTTTTAAATGTAAGCAGTGTAAGTACCTGAATCTAGACCTGGTATCAGCCTCCTGCAGTCCCCCTACATCAGAGTTCAGACTGGAAGGGGGAGAAGCAGCACACGGAGCCAGTAACTTGTGTTGCATGCTGTTAGGAGGAAAGAGCAGAGTGGCAGAGATATGAGCTCATCGGGTGGCTGCTTCTCTTTTCACTGTCCAGTCACAGGCTGGGGGAGGGACAAGACCTGTAAGTGTTACTTAACTCCAACAGAGAAAAATCAGTTCTCCTGCCATGCCAGAGAGGGGTGCGCTGGGTGCCATAGCTGAGTAAATCTCAGTACCGGATGGACAGAGATATAAACAATTTGGCGGGCAAAACAGTTCCCATTTATGTTCTTCATCTGTGTATTTAGCCGTGGACTGGATTTCAGCTTTAAAATGCTGATGGGGCAGAGGAGGTAATGCATCTAGAACAAAAACCCTTACATCAGTGCCTGGAGGACAACAGCCCCAGCAAAAGACCAAATGACAAGAATGCCGGTCATAATGTGATAATGATGGAATAATTATAATTATTCCATCATTATGGGAAATAATAATTAATAATTATTAATTATTTCTTAATAATTATTTCTTGCAGATTCTGGACAAGTGCCTTGTTTCCAAGTCTCTTTGCACTGCTGCTCAGTTTTGCATGTAAGTATACAAAGGTTTTGGTACAAGCTCTTATTTAACCACTTGAAGTCCGGGGTGTTACACCCCCTTCCTGGCCAGGCCATTTTTCAGTATTCAGCACTGCGGTACTTTGACTGACATTTATTCCGTCATGCAACGCTGTACTGAAATGAATTTTATACTAGGGATGCACCGGTACCGATATGTTTTTTTGATACTCGCAGATACCGAATACCGATACCAGAAGTCCCATTAAGGTAGCCAGGTGGCGTGTAAAGACTCGTCACCCGGCTTCCCGATTAGCAGGGAAGCCGTTCCCATGCTTCTCGTCACTATGTGACAAAAAAGCATGGAGCCGGCTTTCTGGCCAATCAGGAAGCTGGGCGCCGTGTACTGACGCGGTGTCCGGTTTCCTGATTGGCCTGGAAGCCGGCTCCAGCACATGTGAAGCTACACCTGACCCTTTTTAGTGCTTCATAGCTCACGGTACTGTATTACCGTGCATTGCACCAATTTAGTGCGTCTGTGCTCCATTATAAATGAATTACACTCAAAATGAATGAAAGCACTTTCGTGGTACATTACTGTGATGGTGAAGGTGTGAAGACATCCTTAAAGGAGAACTATGGGGTCAGGGCTTTTCCCCATAGTTCTCCTTAGGGTAACAGGAGGACACAAACTAGCGTCCTCCTGTCACCCTAGGCTCAGTATACCGCGAGCTACAGCTCCCTATATACTGAGACGCCGCAGCTGAAGCGGATCCCTACAATTGTGCCGGTATCCGCCCAGTTGCGTGACTGACAGCTGGCTCTGCCTATCTATAGGCAGAGCCAGCTGTACCCGCCCCGTCCGTTCCGCCAGTCAGCGCTGGCGGATCGTAGCAGGGGGGGGGAGGGGAATCCAGCCCCTCCCCTGTCACGGCAGAGGGCTGTGACAGGATCGAGAGGTGAGCGAACGCTGGTATGTGTTCGCTCACCTCCCGATCGACTGAGCCAACCTGTGACAGTCTCATAGTCACAGGTCGGCTAGAAGTATGAGGATGAGTGAAAAGCACTCACCTCATAGTTCTCCTTTAAAGCTACACAAATGTTGGCTTTCCAGTTTACATTTGACACTTTGTTTCCTGTCTAACAGATATTCTATTTCCTGTATCAAGAGGCAGAAGAGTCCTCAACAAGAACAGAGAGGTAAGTGGCTATAGGAATAGGTAGGGGTGGTGCATGCGTGTTACATGTCACGGCTCTCGTTAACGTGTGTTGCAATTAGGCAGCTCATTCATCATGACTAAGCTTTCAATGTACCACAATGGATGAAAATACACACATGACACTTTATTCAAAATGCAGAGCACCACAATGCACGGTTTGTATTGTGGCCTTGGGGTGTCCTTCACAATGAATGGGAATGCACCGCACATAGAGGAGGTGCTTTGCCATGCATTCTGTGCGTTTTAATGCGCATTACCACCGTACACAAGTGTGAATGTGCCCTAAGATGCAAAACGCTGATTGCTGAAGAGCTGCTGTGGCAGAGTGCACCTTTATTCATATTCAGGCGCAGGTCCCTTTAACTCAACTTCAGACAATCCTCTGGGCTCCCAGCTTCCCCTGAGCTCCTGAACACCCCAGGGGATATAAATGCCAGCTTCCTGTGCTCAGAGAGACCGCGCCTGATGGGACACCAGTGACTGGGCAGGTGAGCTTTCCCCAGGTGCTGGGTCCTCCCCTGTTAAGTCTGGTGTGCGGGCCACCAGCAGTGAGTACATGAGCACACAGCATGTGTCTAAGCCCCAGTCACTGGAGAGACTCTATTACAGTCCATTTGGAAAAGCTGTCCGTGCAGTGGGGTGGCCCTTTCTACAGCCACCAGAACCTCCTGACCGAAGCCAGCAGCAGCAGTGCTAGTGTGAAATCTGTGCCAGCAGGAGATCCACTCGGCTAAGGGTGCCCACACACCTTACGATTATCGTACGATAATCGCGGGAAATCCCGCGATCGTACGATGTTCGTAAGGTGTGTGGAAGCCGTGCGACCTCTACTACTGTAAGGTCGCACGACTTTAAACTTACGGACATGTTTGAAAACCCGCCGAGCATCATACGATGTTCGGCGGGTTTGTGGCATGTCCGTACGATAACAGCCGCACGGGCCGGTGTGCGCAAGCGCACACTGCCCGTTCGGCATTGCGGTCATCGGAAGCCCGCCCCTCAGGGGGCGTGGCTTGCGATCATCGCAAGTACGATCTGCCTATGCAACATAGGCAGATCATACGTTTTTTTAAGTACCTTACAACCATCGCAAGACAAAAGTCTTGCGATGGTTGTAAGGTGTGTGCCCAGCCTAACAGTTTGTTGAATGAACGACTCCTTATACTGGACACGTGAGATTCTGTATCTCCCTTTTCTCTTATTAGGCTGAACTGAACTCAGAACACTGTGCTGCCATCTAGTGGCCATTCACAGAACTGCTGTAGAGTTGTTTTCATATGTTCTCCCAAGCCTGTTTCCCTTACTGTTGATATTAAAGCTCTGTATTGCAACCCCCTGTTCATTTGATTTCCCTGTGTAATTTATGTTGATTTTCATTGTTTAGTAAAGTATAGATTGCACATCACCACTGGTCTGATCATTTGGCTGATACCGTTACACAACACTGTCACAGGCTTCTCCAAGCACACAACACTTTCTATACTAATGTGATGTTTCCCGCTAATATTTTTTTCTTTTATCTACAGGATACTTGAAGATTCTGTATAATGACGGTGTGTGGAGTCACCAGCAACCTCCAGGATCTTTGTATATATACATCTAAAGCAGAAGAACAAAGCTTGGAATTGATTGCACATGAGATATATGAATGTATTGTGAGACATTTGCACTGGTTTATGAATGTGTTAACTGTGGTACTGATCTGTTGGTGTGGGTGCGATTACTGTACTGGGTGACTGCTTACTGTCTGAGTCTTGCATACCTCGCCATCCGCACCCACCTAAGAAAAAAAAGGAAAGCATATTAGCTCTCATCTGCCCCTGGAATCCCATAATACATTGCAAACATCTCCATGGTTAAAGAGAGTGGCTCCTTTAGTGCAATATGGGATGCTGGGGCTCCAAGTCAGAATTGCCAGTATTGGGGTATTCTGGCCACACAGGAACCACTTGGCAATGAAATGTTGCTTAACCATTTTTTAGGGTCTGCTTATATAGAAAAAGCCCACCTTATATTGAGATACCTCTTGCCCCATAAACTATACTAAGCTGTCCAGGTGTTGACTTACCTCCTCAGATGGAGATGGCCTCCTGCGTTGGTTACATCATGGCCGATAAGATCTAGTGGGGGGTCATCCACGTCTGAGCAGTAACGTCCCATAGGTCTAAAATGAATGTTGCTCCTGCAGTATGCGTACATCCTATTCAAGTCTAGAAGACATTAGGGCACTGGTGTGGGCACTGGTGTGTGCACTGTTGCACTCGATTTACAGGGCAGGATGTAACCAATATGGGAGAATTGTGCTGTCAGAGGAGGTAAGTTAGCACCTGGGTGTGGGGAATTGTGTCCTACCATAGTTTAGGGCCAAACTTAGTCCCTGTGGTGAAACTACTAATTCCATCTTGCCTCTGCTTCAGGAAGTCATGCCTGGGACTGTCAGAGTCTTGCAATGGCTTATGGGATTTGTAGCTCCACAACAGCTGGAGGGAAAAAGTTTGGATACTCCTGATTAAGGGTGCTAGGGAGGTGGTGCTGGGGTGGGGGTTAGTTTAAGGTGGAATTGTTCTTTAAAGTGACCCCATTAGTTGCATAAAAAAATCCAACTGGAGCTTCCCTGCAGTATAAACTGCACATTATATTTCCATTCTCCAACCCCCTACGTCACTGCTGTTTCCCGTAGTGACGAGGGGTTCGAGGATGGAGTGACAACACGTGGTGGGCGACAGAGACCTCTGACACTCCTGGAAGTAGGTAACATTACTGTTGTGAGGACTGCTGGAAATTAAACGCACTCTCCTGCCTTCCTGATAGGGTTGCCACCTGTCCAGGATTCACCCGGACAGTCCGGGTTTTGAATGCTGTGTCCAGGTTTCATGGCAGCTGAAACCCGGACACATGATGTCAGGCACACAGAGGCAACCAAAATTTAGATGGGGCTACTGGCCCCCCACACTGAAAATAGTCTTAACTGTGATATTTACATATGAATGGGTGGCGCTATTTACATGTGAATAAGCCACGACTCATTCTCCCCAAAAAATTTCAGCACGTCGCTAGAGTGTTCGGGTTTCTCTTGAAGAAAAGGTGGCAACCCTACTTCCTGATGGTGACCTGCTCTGTAGCTGCACCCAGGCACTTACTGACCCGCCATCAGCGACAGACAGACTTCAGCCTTATGTTTGCAATGTTATTGGCTCAAAAATCTTAGGGAGAGAGGGTAAAAGGTACAGGATACCCCAAGCCTTCAGCAAAAATTCCACTCTAGTCCCAACGGGATACTATCATCAAATATCTTTTGACCTCTACCACAGGCCATCTTTATGACTCCTTTGACCTCTGCCACAGGTCAGCTTTATTACTATTGGGGCTTCTGCCACAGGTCAGCTTTAGGCCTTCCTTGACCTCTGCCACAGGCCATCTTTAGGACTCCTTTGACCTTTGCCACAGTCCAGCTTTAGGGCTTCCTTGACCTCTGCCACAGTCCAGCTTTAGGACTCCTTTGACCTCTGCCACAGGCCAGCTTTAGGACTTCCTTGACCTCTGCCACAGGCCAGCTTTAGGCCTTCCTTGACCTCTGCCACTGGTCCACTTTAGGACTCCTTTGACCTCTGCCACAGTCCAGCTTTAAGACTTCCTTTGACCTCTGCCACAGTCCTGCATTAGGACTCCTTTGACCTCTGCCATGGGTCAGCTTTAACACTCTTTAGGCCTATGCCACAGGTCAGCTTGGACACTATAGGCCCAGAAGGGCAGCTAGGAGAACAAACACCTTTTCTTGGCTCTGACTTCCTCCATCAAGCAACAGTCTTGGAGGGAAGGACCATTTTAGACGGTCACCACAAATATTTATCTTCTTCCCCGGCCTACACCACTTTAATAAACCCCTCAGTGATTGGCCGAGGAAGAATAAACATTTAAACCCCAGTACAATGTAACTTTTCACTCTAACTACTGGATAGAACTCAACAGCAGCATGCAATAGCAATGGAGGTCCTAGACTTAGGAGGAACCCAAGGAACAGATAACATTAAACAAAGCTCAAAATGGCTAAAGCCTTCTGCAAATACTAACTTTAGTTAGGGACACGCCAGCTAAAGGCAGGCCAGGGTCCCCACACATAGAATGCTGGAGAGTCAGACGGAGGCTACAGAGCTGGCAAAGAGGGAAGACAGGAGACACGGGGCATCACTGAGGAGAGTACAATACTTGATCTATTACAGGGAAGCTCCAGTTGGAGTTCTGTATGGAATGACTGGGTCACTTTTATGTCAGATATGTGTGTTGAGACTAATGACTCGTGTCATGGCTGTTTTTTATGATCTTATCCAGCTTTAAAACATTTTCCTCTGCTGTGAGTGAAGAGCAGGATGGGCAGATGTGATAGGCTGCAGAAAATAATGACAAATGAACCCTGCTGCGTGATGCACCTTATATCTAATTATTAATGATTAATTTGCCTAAAGTAACCCTGTCATGAAAGATGTATGAGGGCTGCCATTTTTTCTTTCCTTCTAAAAACTCTGGTTGCCTGGCTGTTATTTTGACACACCGGGTTTGATGCAATGTGGTTGATTCATAAACGGTTTCTTCAGTCGTTGGCCCTGCAAAATTCTCCGAACGTGAATATATGCACAAAAAAACGTTCTTTAGGGGTTTTTTTCCTTTACAAGTGGCATTGATTTTGAATGTTCTGCTTGTCATATAAATAATACTTATTTCCTGTGTTCCTTCAGCTCCATCTAATTGCCATAATGTGATATTACAAGCAGGACATTCAAAATGAATTCCACTTAAGAATGTTCATTTGTGCAAATATTCACACAGGACAAATGTTTGCACATTTCTAGAGGGTGAACGGCCCTGCAAATTGTTTATAAATCAAACCTGTAGTATCAAACCCAGTGGGTCAAAATAACAGCCAGAACAATTATGCAGATCAGGAGTCAGAATAAAGTCGGAAGTCCTTATATGTACAATGACTCAAAGTATTGAGGAAATGAGGTTCACCTCACAGGCAGGCAAACAGCATTTTCAGAGGGAGAGTTCAGTAATGGCAACTTTCATGTTTTTCCTATGACAGGTTTCCTTCAAAGAATATATATATGACAAGCTGGTACTTCTAGCACTTTTGTGTAGTTTGTAAATAATATGGTATAAGCTAATATATTCCTTGTAAGGCCCCAAAAGTGATATCTTGGTTTTGGTTGGACACGCCCCTGGCTCCTTTTATCTATCGGGAGCTCCAATGGTGAGATTACTTTTCGTTTGCTCGTGACGCCTCCCACAGGTCCATAGAGGTGATGTCGGAGGCGTCGCCACGCCGTTTGTGTCACCCGGCGGCACGTCATTACACATGCAGGGGACGTTTTTACACACGCACGTAACGACATTCCGGACATGCATAATGACCTCATGCGTACTAAACTGCCAGTGGCTATCTTGGTGATGAACGACGGCAGAGAGAGGAGGGGATGTTCACCCGGTGGGATCACATATGCCACCAGGTCCCCTCCTCTCTTGTGCAGCTGTTGGGCTCCCGGTCCTTGACCGAGTGCCTGACTTTTCAGAGGGGGACACACACCCCCTCTGATGGTGTCACCGGTGCGGGCCACACTCCCCCTTGTGACACCATTGGGAGATGTCACTTTCCAGCAGCTGGGCTCCCGAATGGTTTATATATTCTGTATCATGATAACCATCACGTAGAGCAACACCTTAGTTAGGTGGAACTGGGATTTGTGCTGGAGGTATAACTCACCATTGGAACCGCTGGGAGGGGTTAGAAGCTGGCATGTGATTCAGTGTGGAGGCAACAATGCAAAACTGAAATGTCATTCTTGGTGCAGTTGGGATTTTAAGTGGAAGTGGAGCTAAAGCTAAAGATTGCTCTATGTTATCTCATACTCATGTATACCAGGGGCGTATTTACTGCGAGGCAAACAAGGCGTTTGCCTGGAGCGGCACTTTGCAGGGGAGCGGCATTTTTCGCCCCCCTGCAAAGAGGAAAGCTGGGGACGAACAAGGCGCCGGGCGCACAAGATCAAGCAGCGTCGGCTGCCTTAACAGGTGGCTGCTAACGGGGCCTGGCAGTGAGCTGGCGGGTGTATGAGGAGGCGTGGCCAGGGCCGAGGGAGAAGCGGCCCGGCCGTCGGAGGCTGCGGTGCTGCTCCAAGAAGATTCGGCGGCTGCAGAAAGACGCGGACCTGGGTCGGTGGAGGCTGCACATGGGATGGCGGCTCCAAGAAGCATCGCGGCTGCAGATGGGATGGGACCGAGATAGACACGGCCCCGGTCGCTGGAGGCTGCGGGCGGCTCAAGTAAGATGCAGGCTGGAAGCAAGATGCAGAATGGAAGCAGGCTGGGGAGCTGCAGGTAAGAAGAGCAGCATGTGTGCAGGGAAAGGGACCCTCCACAGCCCATAATAGATCATGCACAGCCCACCTTAAAGTCTCTGTGCAAGGTCTATGGTGGGCTCTGGGCGGTCTCTGGTGGGGTTTGCAGGAACTCAGATGGGCACTGCAAGGTCTATGGTGGTCTCAGCCTGACATCCTGCAGTGCCCACCAGAGATCGTTTACAGCCCACTTGAGACCCCAGCTTCCCTGCAACACTAAGGCTTCATTCACACTGCTTAAGGCTGTGACACACTGCACGCGAAGCAGCGTGGAGCGGTGGCGCGCTGCCTTCGCAAGCAGTGTGTCATGTAATTTTCTCCTCGGCACCTCAGCTTGCGAGAGCTCGCGTAGCTGAGCGTGCCGAGATGAAATATTTCCCCGGCGTGTTGCGATGCGACGTCTGGCTGGTTGTTATGCAGGAGCCGATTGGCTGAAGGTGCAGTCAATCATGTGCCTGCACTCAGCTCACACACAGCACGCAAAGCTCCGTGCCGGACAGCTTTGCTTCGCTCTGCACGGCTTTGAGTGCAGTGTTTTCACGGCCTTCAGAGTTGGCCCATAAACATCCGTGCTGGTGCGGGTGTCCATGCTCGGACGCAGATAGGATCCATCCTGCCTGTGTACGAGTAGGGACATCCACACGGACGTGCAGTTCAGGTGAGCATACAGCTGCGTCCTTCCATAGAGAAGAACAGGCTGCTGCGTACAAATCACACGCAGCACCTGTCCTTCCCGGGAACGGCCCGATACGGCCGTGCACGTCCCACGGATCTGTACGGGCCGACTCATAGCAGTGTGAATGAGGCCTAATAGCGCAATCTGCCAGCCGGGGAAGGAACAGCCAGTGGAGCCGCATACAGGGGGGCCAACGATGTTTCAGTCACCGGGTGGAGTGCAACGAGCGGCAGCTTGCACGGGACAGAGGCACCAACATTCACAGCGGAGGCAGAGGTATCCACGGCAGACCCAGCTTCACTAATTGAAGGGGATCCTCCTTCCACAGCAGTGATACCGAGGCATCTCTGAACGAACTGGAGACCTTCAGCTTCTCCTGCCCGCTGAGCCAAGCGCTGCCACAGGCCTTCCATTTTCAGCCAGTGCCTACCAGGGAGCTTATATTATAGTGTAATGTATTATAGCTCCCAAACTCATCTGGATGACAGCTGGCAAAGGTGAGGGGGGTCACAACGGCTCACCTAGGGCTCGTTCATCCCCCTTTTCCATTCTGACACTTTTTTGTTTTTGTTTCTTTGTTTACTTTCCCCCATTACACACTGGGGGGAATTTATCAAAACTGGAGCAGGCATAATCTGGAGCAGTTGCCCATGGCAACTAATCAACATCTCTCTTCAGTTTGCTCTGGTAAGATTTGACAATGAGACAGAGAAGCTGATTGGTTGGCGTGCAAATCTGCTCCCCCAACAGTGTACAGTACATAGGCAGCTTAGCCGACCGTTGCCTGGCAACCAGGGACACCCTCTGATGCTCCGGGCCTTGCACGTGCCCTGTTTGATCCATGGGCGGGGACAGGAACACACAGTGCCACGCTCTAACCACTCTGCTGTGTTGCCATGGTCACTTAACGATGCGGCCGCCGTTGTAGCATCGGTTCCACCTATTCTTCACTCGCCTTTTTCCTTTCTCTCCTCTGAATACATACATCTTCTCCTATAAGGTATGCCATATCCTGTGTTGGTAAGGGGGGAGCTCATGGCCACGTTTTATGTTTATATTTATTATGTTGTTTATGTTTCAGCACGGTTACATTTCAAATTATGGCGGGGTCTGACATCACTATGATGTCATGGGGAGGTGCTTAGGCCTTTTGCGCTGTTTTGGGGTATGAATATATGTGGGATTTTGTTCTGCACTTTTGTCACTATGTTGCCCTGATGAAGGGACCCTGCGTGGCCCCGAAACGTTGGCTATTTGATGTATGTGACTTTTCTGTTCAATAAATGAACGCAGGAATTTAACGATATCCTTTGAGTGCTGGTTAACCTCACTTTCTACAAGCTTGATATACACGGCGCCATCCGTGATCATCACTGCGAGCACTACATTTGCTTTTGGTCCTAATCGCTATAAAGAGTGCAGCCACCTAGAGCGTGTTGCCGTCTAGGGCGCAGCCGGCCCGGCTTCCCCCAGACTCAGCTGGCATACTGAACCATGCGCACGCACTCAGAGGAGCACAGTTCCTTGTGGTCGCTTGGAAAAGCTGTGCACCCGCGGCTGCAAGGAACTGTGCCCGTCTGAGCTGTCTCTGTCCTATCAGATCACTCCGCCCATCCACAGTGCAGCGGCAGAAAGATCTTTTCTGAGGTGTCTGTCTTCTCAGTTTGTACAGTGCTGGCCCGCTTGGGAGGCGGGGTGTCTTGCTAGTCCTGGGCTGAGGAGGCTGCGGTGCTGTGTGAGGAGGTAAGAACCGAACCCCTCCTGAGACCATCCACACCCCTCCTGAGACCCTGTGCACCCCTCCTAAACAGAGGCGGCTCTTTAATTAGGCAAATTAGGCGGTCGCCTTAGGCCTCGCGCTCCCGAAGCCAGGTAGCATTGTGAGCTCTCACCTGTTTCCTCGATCTAACAAGGCTGGTTAGACACCCACACAGCCCTGGGGAGACCCCACAGGGGCCTGCTACCCTGGTTAGATCCCTGGTGCAATTCTACAGAGCCCTGGTATAACCAGGGCTCTGTGGGGTCTCCCCAGGGCTGTGTGGGTGTCTAACCAGCCTTGTTAGACCCCACAGGGCCTTGGGGAGATCCCACAGAGCCCTGGTGAGCCCCCACAGGGGCCTGCTACCCTGGGGAGATCCCTGGTGAAATTCTACAGAGCCCTGGTATAACCAGGGCTCTGTGGGGTCTCCCCAGGGCTGTGTGGGTGTCTAACCAGCCTTGTTAGACCCCACAGGGCCTTGGGGAGATCCCACAGAGCCCTGGTGAGCCCCCACAGGGGCCTGCTACCCTGGGGAGATCCCTGGTGAAATTCTACAGAGCCCTGGTATAACCAGGGCTCTGTGGGGTCTCCCCAGGGCTGTGTGGGTGTCTAACCAGCCTTGTTAGACCCCACAGGGCCTTGGGGAGATCCCACAGAGCCCTGGTGAGCCCCCACAGGGGCCTGCTACCCTGGGGAGATCCCTGGTGAAATTCTACAGAGCCCTGGTATAACCAGGGCTCTGTGGGGTCTCCCCAGGGCTGTGTGGGTGTCTAACCAGCCTTGTTAGACCCCACAGGGCCTTGGGGAGATCCCACAGAGCCCTGGTGAGCCCCCACAGGGGCCTGCTACCCTGGGGAGATCCCTGGTGAAATTCTACAGAGCCCTGGTATAACCAGGGCTCTGTGGGGTCTCCCCAGGGCTGTGTGGGTGTCTAACCAGCCTTGTTAGACCCCACAGGGCCTTGGGGAGATCCCACAGAGCCCTGGTGAGCCCCCACAGGGGCCTGCTACCCTGGGGAGATCCCTGGTGAAATTCTACAGAGCCCTGGTATAACCAGGGCTCTGTGGGGTCTCCCCAGGGCTGTGTGGGTGTCTAACCAGCCTTGTTAGACCCCACAGGGCCTTGGGGAGATCCCACAGAGCCCTGGTGAGCCCCCACAGGGGCCTGCTACCCTGGGGAGATCCCTGGTGAAATTCTACAGAGCCCTGGTATAACCAGGGCTCTGTGGGGTCTCCCCAGGGCTGTGTGGGTGTCTAACCAGCCTTGTTAGACCCCACAGGGCCTTGGGGAGATCCCACAGAGCCCTGGTGAGCCCCCACAGGGGCCTGCTACCCTGGGGAGATCCCTGGTGAAATTCTACAGAGCCCTGGTATAACCAGGGCTCTGTGGGGTCTCCCCAGGGCTGTGTGGGTGTCTAACCAGCCTTGTTAGACCCCACAGGGCCTTGGGGAGATCCCACAGAGCCCTGGTGAGCCCCCACAGGGGCCTGCTACCCTGGGGAGATCCCTGGTGAAATTCTACAGAGCCCTGGTATAACCAGGGCTCTGTGGGGTCTCCCCAGGGCTGTGTGGGTGTCTAACCAGCCTTGTTAGACCCCACAGGGCCTTGGGGAGATCCCACAGAGCCCTGGTGAGCCCCCACAGGGGCCTGCTACCCTGGGGAGATCCCTGGTGAAATTCTACAGAGCCCTGGTATAACCAGGGCTCTGTGGGGTCTCCCCAGGGCTGTGTGGGTGTCTAACCAGCCTTGTTAGACCCCACAGGGCCTTGGGGAGATCCCACAGAGCCCTGGTGAGCCCCCACAGGGGCCTGCTACCCTGGGGAGATCCCTGGTGAAATTCTACAGAGCCCTGGTATAACCAGGGCTCTGTGGGGTCTCCCCAGGGCTGTGTGGGTGTCTAACCAGCCTTGTTAGACCCCACAGGGCCTTGGGGAGATCCCACAGAGCCCTGGTGAGCCCCCACAGGGGCCTGCTACCCTGGGGAGATCCCTGGTGAAATTCTACAGAGCCCTGGTGAGACCCTACAGAGCCCAGGGGCTCTGTGGGATCTCACCAGGGCTCTGTGGGTTATAACAAGGCTGGTTAGACCCCCACAGAGCCCTATTGAGACCCCACATGGGCCTGCTACCCTGGGGAGATCCCTGGTGAAATTCTACAGAGCCCTGGTTTAACCAGGGCTCTGTGGGGTCTCACCAGGGCTCTAAGGGGTCTAACCAGGCTGGCAAGACTCCACATAGCCCTGGTGAGACCCCTCGGAGCCCTGGTGAGACCCTACGGGGCCCTGGTGCTGGTGAGACCCCATGGAGCCCTGGTGAGACCCTACAGAGGCTTGGTTTATCCAGGGCTCTGTGGGATCTCCCCAGGGCCCTGAGGGGTCTAACCAGGCTGGTGAGACCGCACATAGCCATGGTGAGACCCCACAGAGCCCTGGTGAGATCCTACGGAGCCCTGGTGCTGGTTTAACCAGGGCTCTGAGGGGGTCTTACCAGGATGGATAAGGTCAGATTTTGGGCAGATATGGACAGATTTTGGGCAATCGGGAGAACATGAGGCAGTAGAGGCTTTCTCGTTGGACAGGTTGGTGAATCGATGGGGTTTAACACCGATGTTAGAAAAGTAACAAAGCAAAATAACTCAAAGTAATGTAATGCAGCAGCAAAACTGGACTCACACTTTGGGGGTTTTTCACAAAGCTGCCGAATGCAGCCGATTGAATATACCAGCCGCAGTGAAGTGAGCTGAACGCTGTTCGGCTCTTCACCTCAGCCTTGTACGGCTCATTTCAGCCGTATGTCGGCTAAAGTCAGTCATACATCGGCTGCCTTCGGTCAGCCGCACATGCTCTGCATGTGCGGCTGAGCCAAAGTGCAGAAGGAGTCAGATTCAACGACATTCGGCTCGGCTATTCTGCTCGGCACCGCCAAGGTACCGAGCAGAATAGAAAAGAAATGAAAAGAATGAAAAGAAAAAAAAGTTGCAAAATGATTTTAAAAACGGAAAAAATGGAAAAAATGTATATATTTTAAAGAAAAAAAACTATTTGGGTGGAGCTAGCGGTGACAGCTAGCTCCGCCCAACTGTTTCCTATTGGAGTCTTCTAGCAGGTCCCGGCCAATGAATAACAACTGGTTGTTATTGTTTAATGCCAGATCAGCGTCCCCAGGTCATGTGGGGACGCTGATCTGTCATTGCAACTGGGCGGAACAAGCCATGAGATCACAGCTGGCTCCGCCCAGCTGTCTTTTGCGTGGAAATCGGTCGGCTTCGGCCGACTGTTCTCCACGCCTCGGGTCTCACTACAGCTCAGCCGAGCCAAAGCATATGCTACGGCTGGAACCTTCGGCTCTTTAGTGAATAACCCCCTTTGTAATCTGATCAAATTATCCTCTTTGATATCTGAAGAAAGGTATTTTTGCTCCCGTACTTAGTTTGATAGTTTAGCTTGAATGTCAGACATTAGAGGTCACCTGAAGTCTGACCGTTACTACCGATGCGGTGTTGTGAGAAATAAGTGTCAGGTTATAATTTAGTTGTGCACTGTGCAACATAAACTAAGTGTGAGTAGCTCAGATGTATATACAGTAGCTGAACAGAGATTTTATTGTATTATCAGATTTGCTACATCTGCAGTTCTCTTGCTTTTAAAAAAGGTTTCTTCTTGCTTTCCACCGATAATACCCGCCCTCGCCTTTTTTTAATACTGAGAAAAAAAGAGCATACATCCAAAACGGACATATTACAATGCAAAGTATGCAGGCAAAGGACAAGCCCCCTATCCTGCCTCCAATTACTGTACACAAACCATGCTTAATTCATGTGGAAAAAGTGATTGAATAAACTCATAAGTAATTTTTTTCGCACACCTTTTATCTTATACTGGCTTGTCAAGAAAACAAATACAATTATATAGAGTTTGGATGAAGGGTTTAGTGTAGTATAAGAGATTTGGTAGTTTTTATAACAGAGGTCTGTACACTAAACTAGAAGGACATAGATGCCAAATTTCCCACATTTGCCAGGACCATCCCGTACCTTGGCTGTCTGTCCCACCCATGTTGTATTCTGGGCCTCTGTCCCACCCATGCTGTCTCCTGGGACTCTGTCCCACCCATGCTGTATTCTAGTGCTTCTGTCCCACCCATACTGTATCCTGGAGCCTATGCCCTGCCCATGCTGTATCCTGGGGCCTCTATCCCTCCCATGCTATATCCTTAGGACCTCTTTTCCACCAATGCTATATTCCAGGACCTCTATCCCACCCATGCTGTATCCTTGGGACCTCTGTTCCATCAATGTTATATCCCAGGACCTCTGTCCCACCCATGCTGTATCCTGGGACCTTTGTCCCACCCATGCTGTATCCCAGGACCTCTGTTCAACCCTTGCTATTTTCTTAGAATCTCTGTTCCACCAATGCTATATCCCAGGACCTCTATCTTACCCGTGCTGTATCCTGGGACCTCTGTCCCACCCATGCTATATCCTTGGGACCTCTGTTCCACCAATGCTATATCCCTGGACATCTGTTCCACCCATGTTGTATCCTGGGACCTTTGTCCCACCCATGCTGTATCCCAGGACCTCTGTCCTACCCATGCTCTATCCCTGGGCCTCTGTCCCACCCATGTTGATTGGCAGGGTATTTGTCCCATCAATGCTGTATCCCGGGACCTCTTTCCCAACCATGCTATATCCTGAAGCCTCTGTCCTGCTCATGCTATGTCCTGGGCCATGTCCCAGAATCTCAATAATATAACAAATACAATAATATAGAGTTGGGGTGTAAAGTTTATTATAGTAGAGCACTTTTTGTCAGGTCTGTACATTTAACCATAAATGAGACGGTGTGTGGGGGGCTTTATATCCTGCACTTGCACATGCTTTTAAGTTAGTCTCACAGAACAATGATGTTTATCATTATACACAGAGCCACTTTTTGGCTACATGATTGGAACGTTGAAGATATTGTAGCGATAACTCCCCGCAAGGAGCCGCTGTTTTCCCGGTCCACATCTAGTCGGTCTAGGGGTTGATTTCCAGCTGTGCCCATTAGCACTAACCGCCCACTTCAGGTGCCCATAAATTGATGTCCACTTCAGTAGTATGATGCTAGTTGAACATTTTATTGAACATCTTCTTAGGGAGAGAGGGTATAGGGGTTCTAGGTGTCTAGGGGTTACCATCAGAAGCTCCAGACTCACCAGACCTTGCTAGAGTAACGATGCATATCCACAATCCAGGAAAGAAACACCGACCCTGCTCTGTAGTCCACATAGATCCAGGGCACTTCAAGAGCCTGCACTGGTCCTGGTTCTTTTCCTCTTTCCATCTCTCAGGCCTCCTCCATGTTGGAGGCCTCAGGGAAACCTCTTTTTTGATTGAAAAATATACTTTATTAATGTAATAAAATATACAAAAACAAGCTATGCAATCGGGGTACATTCTACCTCGTACTGCGACGCAGCGCATAAACACCACATGGCAATACAGCTCAATCACACAATAAATTACATATGCACTGCGGTGAGATGCCTGACGTGTAGTGCAAGACAAGAGTACTGAGCCCTCCACGTCATTCATGACACCGCATTACCCCGTACTGAGCCTGTGGTCCGTAGGATCCACATCAAATACCTTCAACTCAATTACTTCAATAAACCTTGCGGCGCAATGTCTGACGTGCGGAACTCGAGGTTCCTCACGTCCTACATGGCACCGCGACAACACATCAAGCATAGACATTAATCGACAACAAAGCAGCAGTTGTGATAGGGGAGAGGGAGGAGGGGTAAGGGAGGGGGAAAGAGTTCACAGGCCCGAAGCTTTATTGAAGGACAAGAGACACAAAAAGGAAAGGGGTGGAAGGGGAAATCTTCTCAGACGTCCTCTTCCTCCTTAAAGTCCATGAGGTGATAGTCTCTGAGCAGACTGATAATCAGTCTGCGACAGTCTTCAGTGGACATCCTCTCCCTTTGGAGGGTGAGGCGCTTCCTTGCGCACCAAATAGTATCCTTGAAGCAACACATCACCCGCCAAGCGCCTCCGATTTCTTCTTCTGTAAAAGCGCCACAAAACAGTCCATACATCACACCAAAGTGAGTAATTGCTGTCAGCGGCACAAAGTCTTTGAGTTCGTGTTCCAGAGCCCTCAACAGGGCCTGTGCAACAGGGCAATGCCAGAAGAGATGCAAAGCGGTCTCCTCCTCGGTGATGCAAAAGGGGCAATGCCTGTATCTGCACAGGTATCTGGCGTGCATGAAAGTCCGGACAGGCAACCCTCCCTGGATAGCCATCCACGCCAGATCTTTGTGCCTGTTGGTGAGTCTCTTGGATGAAACACTCCTCCAGACAAATTTGCAAGTGTCTAGAGGGAGGCCCGGAACAGTCTCAACAGTGTCCTTAGCTCTGACGAGCTTGTAAATAGTCTTTGGCTTCCACAAGTCCGGTTTAACTCCATGCAGTCCATGGTCCCTGATGAACTTGAAAGTGTCCAAGTAAAACCAAGGAGTGTCCCAGTTGTAGGGGACGGAACTGTCCCATTTGTCCCATCCCAGGGACCTCCAAAGAGGCAGGAGGAAAAAACGGGACACGGAGTTCCCGGCAGAGTCCAAAGTCTTGTCAATCAAAGTCCTGCGGATGCAGTTACAAGCAAAGAAAACCCTCAGCATGGTGGCAATGTCCGGTACTCCCTTTCCACCTTTGAGGGGCTCTTTGAACATAACCGCCCGCTTCACTCTGTCCATCTTGGAGCCCCAGATGAAGTGGAACACCGCCCTGGTGATGGCCTTGCAGGTGTTGACCCGGGGGGGCCAGGCCTGGGCGAGGTACTGCAACACAGGGAGAATCTCGCTGCGGAGTACCAGTGTCTTTCCTTCGATGGTGAGCTCTCTCTGAGGCTCCAGAGTCCGAACTTCTGCCGCATCTTTGACAGTCTCTCCTCCCAGGACATCAGGGCAGCGCCCTCAGCTCCAAACCAGATGCCCAGGATTTTGATGAAATCCGCTCTGATGTTGAAGGGGATGGGCGCAGAAGAAGGCAGGTACCACTTTCCGAAGAGCATGGTTTCCGACTTCCCGCAGTTGACTTATGCCCCCGAAGCTCGGCCGAAGTCCTCGCAGGTCTGGACGAGCGCGTCGATGGAACGCTTGTCTGCGCAGAACACCGTCACGTCGTCCATGTACAACGAACACTTGGCCTCCCGTCTGTCTGGTCCCTGTGCGGTGATCCCTCTGATCTCTGGATTCTGTCTGATGCACTCGGCGAAGAGCTCTATACTTCACTTCGAGAGCCTACACTGGTTCTTTTCCTCTTTCCATCTCTCAGGCCTCCTCCATATTGGAGGCCTCAGGGAAACCTCTTCCCTCACGTCAGTCTATGCCCACCCCCAGGTCTCAGCCTAGCCAGGGGGGCAGGCTGACAGGACCCAGCCCTAATCCATGGCTGGTCCAGGCGAGAGAGAGAGCACATGGCAGCTCCCACCCATATATGTACACTATCCCAGCAGGCACCACTGACTGTAAGAAGCCCAGTGATTGGCTGCTGAGATATGTCTAATTTTGAGCATTGCAAAGAGAAGACCCATTTGTAGAGCCGGTCAAACCCTCGTAGATTTCCAAACATTCAGGAAGATTGTTATAGATATTCTATAATACGACTGTATCAATGTTATAATATTGTAATCTTGTAAGTTTGTACAGTTTGTGTGTTATATTCATCATCTCACTCTGTGCAGAAGTTTTCCACCTTGTGGGACCACAATCTAATCACCAGCAGACTAAAGTATCTGTAAAAGAAATGAGATTGTGAGCTCTTCAGATCAGATATTTCAAATGTCACCTAATACTGGAAGTTTGTTTTTAGATGGTTGCCAATGGGCTATATTACCTGCTTCCTTGCTCCAACACTCCAAATCCTGCACGGTTGGTGTGAATCTGCATCTCCACCATCATATATCTACAGTCATCTTTCCTTTCTGCCCCTCACTTTCTCTTAGTGCACGGAGGAGGATATGTTCCTCCAGTAAAGCATAAGAAAAAGCAGCATCTCTAAACTGAAATAGCAGAATGAGGAAGAGTAGATGAGAGCAGAAGAAGATGACTGTTGGTGGAAGGAGATGCATTCCGTGCAGCACCATTCTATTGTGGTCCATGCAGTATCATCCTCCATTTCTTGCCCATGAAGCTAAACCCATGGAACAATCTCTAGTAAGCTTTTTATATTGTCTTCTTCTTGGCGGGAATCAACTCCCTCACTACTGCAATGGACCGTTCTCCAATTCATGTCCTGAAGCTGAAGCCATGGAGCACTAGTGAGCTATTCTTTTTTCTTGTGCTGGTAGCAATCGGCATACCCGTTTCAGTTAGCTGACATGTGTCTATTTCTGGGCCCTGCAAAGAGACAATACATGAATGAATCTATCAGCTAATACAGAACATACCAAACAGGAGCATTTCCAAGATGGACCTCTACATTAGCTGCTGTTATTGGTAGAAACCATATTTTGAATCTTCTATAAACTTATAATGGCATGATGATAAATAGCAATGGAACACGAGTGTTATGAATTTATGTTTTGTGTCCCTGGTGTCTATTTACAATGGTGTGAGGACTCATCGGTTCTTTTAGGTCCTGGACAGCTGTAGCAATCCACAGCTAAAGTCCAGTAGCTCAAAATGGTCAGCCTCTGAGATTCCGTTCTTGCTACATTGCACTCCATGAAGTATAATCACAATGCCTCTACAGCAGGTTTACATAGAATGTGTATAAACAGCATTGTTTGCCTTATTTAAAATGCCTATTTGACTTTCAGCAACACTGTAATGATGGCCTATAGCCCTTCACAGCTCTGTGGATAATTCTAAATCTAGAGCTATGTATCAGTCCCCCTGTATATCTATAATTTTCTCCTCGCCCATTCCTAAGAGTATCTACACTTACCCACTCAATGACATGTCAGAGATCAGGATCGCTGTCACTTGGATAGAAGGAATGACTTCTGGCAAAAATGGTCCCATGTGGCCGTTTCTTAAACGATGACACCAAATACATAATATTCGGCTACAGCGTTTTTGAGGTTCTTAAAGGCCAAGCTGAAAAAATATAGCAAGGAGAGAAAGGGTTAATACATCAACTTGATAATTACATGGCTGGGTAAATATTGTTAAATAAAGGTTGGGGGCGGTAGGGGAGGGGCAGCAGAAAGGTGGTCTTTTCCTCACCTCGGGGGATCCAAATATTCAAATGCACTCAATGCAGAAAAACCAAAGTCTACAATCTTTGTATGTTTGGAGCTTTCGTTCGTATGTTCTTCGGTTTCAAGTTTCTGCAAAGGAAAATGAGAGTGTGAGTTCTTCAGATCAGATATTTCAAATTTCACCTAATACTGGAAGTTTGTTTTTAGATGGTGGCCAATGGGCTATATTACCTGCTTCCTTCCTCCAAGACTCTAAATCCTGCACGGTTGGTGTGAATCCGCATCTCCATCATATATCTACAGTCGTCTTTCCTTTCTGTTCTTCACTTATACATACTGTAGGAAGGAATATGTTTTCCTACAGTAAAGCACAAGAAAAAGACAGACCTCTTCACTCAAATGAGGAAGAGTGGATGATGGTAGAAGATGACTGTTGGTGGCTGGAGATGCATTCCGTGCAGCACCTTTGTGTTGTGGTCCATGCAGCATGATCCTTGTTAAGGGCATGGAAGAATATCTGATGAGCTAGGGAGTCAGCTAACTCACCACTGCAGTGGACCACTTCATGGTGATGAAGCTAAGGCCATGGAGCAATCTATAGCAGTGGCGTCACTAGGGGGGCGAGGGGAGTGCAGACCGCACCTGGGTGACACCATTGGAGGAGTGACTCTGAAAAGAGGGTCAGACAGTTGCATAAGAGAGGAGGGGACTGGCGGGATAAGGTGAACATCCCCTCCTCTCTCTGCCGATGTCCATCACCAGGATGGCCGCCGGCAGCTAACAGCGCGTGATGTCATCATGCGTGATGACGTCATGGCGGAGTGTAACCCGATACCGCCTCCGGGTGACACCCCGCCTCAGGACGCCCCTGATTCTCTTTCTTTCTGTTGGTGTTGGGAGTCCCCTCCAACACGGCACGATTTCCCAGCTTTATATATCCACAGTCATCTTTCCTTTCTGTCTCTTTCTGTAGGGAGGAAGACATGTTCCTACAGCAAAGCATAAGAGACAGACATCTCTCTTCTTCACTATCATGGTAGGAGGAAGAAGAGTTGATGACAGTAGAAAGAAAAGATAACTGTTGTTGGCTGGAAATACGTTCCGTTCAGCGTAATTGTATCATGGCCTGTGCTGCATCATTCACCACGTCTTGCTTATAAAGCTGAAGCCGTGGAACAGATCCTGTTGAGCTGGAGGTAAGATCCCACATGCCTCGGTGGTAATCAGAGTATTCACGTCAATTTTCTGACGTGTGCTTATTCGACAGCACTGCAAAGAGAAAATGTAATAAATATATCAGTCAGTATAGGACATACCAAACAGGAGCTGCATTTCTAGATGGAACGCTGAACTACACTCCAATACACTACACTACTCTATAATACACTACACTACAATACACTACACTATTCAACACAACACTACAATACACTACACTACACTACAATACACTACATAATTAATATCTATTGTGGTTCCTCTATGAAATTATTATGACATAAGTAGCAATGGGACATGAGTGTTATATACGTGTGTCTCCTAGTATCTGCACACACTATATTAATGCTACGTCTTCATAGATTTACTAACCAGCTGCCTATGGGAGGATCTCCCGGTATGTGCACACACTATATGAATGAGAATTCTTATAGACTTACAAGTGGTAAGCCAAGTGGTGGGGTGGACTCTCCTGCCTCCAGCTCCTTCCAGTTGATCGGCCTGAAGAACGGATGTTCTCTCAGATTTTCCACGGCTCTCTTACGCCTTTCCGGACATCTTAAAAGGGGCTGTAACAAAGAAGATGTGGAAATTAATACAATGTAGATTGTCACAGAAAATGATACATCAGTCAGTTTAATGTAGACTATCTCTAATCAAAACAAACTTCTCAGAAATTCAGACTTTAAATCCTTAGGGGGTGTTTAAAAAAAAAAAGAATTCATACAGCCATTTGTCCTGCAAAACTGAATGTACATTTGTTCTATGTGAATGGAGGCAAAATGAATGTTATTACTATTTTCTCTTTTTAGGTCGTTTATATTATCATGAAAATACTGCATTATGGTCAGTAGGTGGCACTGAGGTGCATAGGAAATACATACTTCTTTCCCATGCTCCTCAGCTCAATTTAGTGGCCACAATGTGGTATTTTCTGGATATTACATTCAACCTTGAAAGAATATATGCTAATAACATTCGTTTTTGCCTCCCTTCACATAGAATGAATGTACATGCTGTTTCACACTGAGAATGGCTAAGAATACTAATATAATTGAACTCGAATTAGGGTATCAACGGCAAACACGGAATACAGAAATCACATTTCTACGAGTATTTACACTTACTCGCTCAATGACATCTCGAAGGTCAATATCGATGTCACGCAGATAGAAGCACGCCCTGTGGGTGGCAAACCAGCAAGATTTTCCAGTGGCCATCATAAAAACAATGATCCCAAATGAATAATAGTCAGCGGTGGCATTATAGGGCTTTCCAAGCTCGACCTAATAAAAATAGAGTAAAGATTAGCACACTGACTTTCCTGTATGGAAACCTAACAAGCAAAGGTTAACTGTGAAATAAAATTTATGATCAGCCATACACGGAGCAGTTGAATAATGGTTGGTAGAAGAGACAGGCCACAGTGTGACCCCCTGACATTTTTAGGGCTTGTGTCACAACCATTCTGACTCTGCTACATCTCCCAAATTCTTCTTCTTTAAGGATAATGATATGGCTGATAAACATGAGGATAAGAGGGGCCACAGAAGGGAGGTCTTTTTTCTTACCTCAGGGGCCATATAGCCTGGAGTACCAGCATCACTATATGCCATCTGGGATCCAAAGATATTGACTTGCGATAGGCCAAAGTCCGCTATTTTGACATGTCCGGAGCTGTCCAGCAGAATGTTCTCTGGCTTCAAGTCTCTGTAAAATAAAAGGAGAGAGTTTTGCAAATCAAATATTAGAAATATGTTCAGCTAACACTAATTGTTCAGTTATAGAATCATGAGAGGTGCAGGCAATCTAACCCATTGGCCCCCATATAAAAATGAACGATTAGCATTAGGGGAACATAGTGCGACTCGATGTTATCTCTTCTACTGGTGTATGGGGATGGAACTGGCCGTGGCTACTTTTGCAAACTCAACCACAACTAAAACGCCAGCGTTTGGTGAGCTTGATGAGACTTTGATGAAGTACATACCTATGAATGATGCCGAGGCTGTGCAGATATTGCAGCCCACAGAGAAACTCTGCTGAGAGAAATCTGAAAAGAAAGGAGAAAAGATGTATCAATATCAAGAATTGGGGAACAAATGATTATTAGGTGGATTCTTCTAAGCAGTGTAAGTCATGGGAATAAATGTATTGCTGTGTCCATAGCAAGCTCTGTTCAATTCATGGGATAATACATTCTTCAGTCCTAAACCACCCCATAGAGGTCAGGTGACAGTCACCTGATCTGACCAAACATCTCATGGCTATGGTAATTACACCCACTGGCTGAGCGTTCTCTGGGTGGAAATTATTGTAATCACATGCTACTAAGAGAATGAACCATTTTCTGGCAGTTACCAGACAAGCCTAGAGCTACACAGGAGATCACTGGGCATAGCAACTGATCATTAATCAGAATGAACAAATAGCGCCCTATGGAATCAGCTATACAAGTAGCATGCCGCAGCATTGTGTAGGGATCAGTGTAATCTAGTTGAAGCTATGTACAATCATGTGAAATTTATCTTCACAATACTGAATCACATGGTACTTTGCTCACAATAGGGTTGGGGAGTAAAGGGAAGATAAGTATTATAAAGTACATGATGTTGTCACCCTCCGCTTAGAAAGTGAGCCTTACCTGATAGAAGCAATTGGAAATGGGGCTTTATGCCTGATTGCATTCTCCAGATCTCCACCACTCAAGAACTCCATCACGAAGAAGAGATCGTGCTGTGCAAGATAAAGAGAAATATACAGGTTACAATGCAGATATTGACTATTCTAGAACTACTTCTATCGACTTCTCATTTAATATTTGGGGTGTTTCACTTTCCATAAAAGGGTAGAGTTGGCAGGAAAAGTATCAGGAACAAAATAAAGAAGGTGAAGTGGACATAAAGGTGGAAATGCAGCAACATGGGGATGTCTGGAGCTGATGGGCAGTTTAAAAGCTTAAAGCACATCTAAACCCAGGAACAAATAATGTCATATATTGCATAGATGTGGTGACTGCTTCAGCTTTATTTCCTTTATGTACACCTGGTGATCCTGCCACTAACACACTTCTCATCCTAGGGTGACATCGCTCACTTACTGTATTGTTTCTATGGAGGAACTACATTGTCACCTTAGGATAGCAATGGGTCTATTTATAAACAATTCGCAGAGCCATGTGCCCTGCGAATCTTTATGAACATTCGCTCTGTTCAAATAGAGCCAAAAACGAATGTTCTCAGTATAATTTGTTTTAAGCTCAAAAGTATTGCAATGACGCACTATGGCCAATAGATGGCGCCAAGAAGCATAGGAAATAGATACCTATTTCCCATTAGCTCCAACTAGGGGACATAATGTGGTATTTTCTGAATGGAAAATTGGAGTTTAAGAAGGGAATACAGATGGAATTTTAAGAGTGGATGATAGAAAGTATAGCTTCACTTACCTCTGTCTGGAAGGTTCCATAAGCATGAGTACAAAATGGACTCTTTTGAACCCTCTCAAGTGTCTGTCTTTCTAGAAGGACAGTACTGGGATCATTTTCTAAGAGTAGTCTCTTCTTCACTACCTTGACAGCTACCTGCCTGCCAGTGGCAACATGGGAAGCTAGGGCGACCTAGAAAAAAAAAGTGGCAGTGTAAGGACACAAATACCAGGTAATAGCAATTCCCAGCCACCAGAATCCAGCTCAATTCCCAGAGCACGTGTGAAAACACCGGATCTCACTAAATAAAGAAAACTTGACCAATTCTGAGAAGCGCACTCACCGTGCATTCTTGTGTAGGTGTGTTGCGTTGCCAGTCATTTGAATGGTACCCCAAATGCTCCCACCCACAGTTTGTACGCCTGCACCGGAATGCGCGGTACCCTAATGCAGTGCGTTCCATAGCCGTGCGACTTGGGTCGTGACCTAACGGCCAAGGACAAATGTGGGTCCTGAGGTTACACAGGTTGAGAACTACTGGTCTAAACCATGTGTGAAACCAAAGTGATAAAGAAAAGTACTTTTCTTTATCGCTTCGTGAAGCTGAAGCTGCAGCGGCTGGGAGGACAGAGAGGGAGCACTGACAGGTGCGATCAGAGCCCCACTCAGTATGCCAGTCGCTTGCGGCCATATTAAGTGGGGCACTCATATTAATAACGTGCTGGATTACTCTGACCCAGGGGCGGACTGGGCCGAGGGCAGGGTGGCAATTGACCCCGAGCCTCTCTGATACCTTTGCAAAAGCCCCCCTCCGCTGTCGCCGCAAGCACTTCATCTCTCACCTCTCGGCCTCTGCAGCAGCAGATGCAAAAATGCACCTATGCCTGTCTAGGCAAAAATCCTTGCACCGGCCCTGACTGGCAGCCATATCCTCAGTCACACTGCCCGGGATGTAGGCATTGTGGGACAGTTGGTTAAACAGCAGGACTGCCCTGGCAGATTCAGGACAGTTGGCAAGTATGCAGATGATGGACCTCTTTTATATAGAGTAGCGAAGGGTTATGACCCCTGTCAGTACATTTTCTGATGTCTGTCTGCATGCCAACGGGGAGATTCCTTTCACTTTCTGTTCCAAAGATGCATCAGGAAGAGGAAATCTACAATGTGGGGGAATTCAACTCTTCAGATAACCACAAAAAGTGACAATCTGATTGCACAATCTTCTTTAGATCTGCCAAACAGTGCAAGGGTCTGTCTGATTGGTTACAGATCGATTGGTTAGATTAGGTAGGTGCTCGTGTTTTTTGGTTTTGGTAAATCTAAAATTGACTGTACAAAGATTCATATGGTCACATTGTATCCTTAGGCCTCTTTCATGCGGACAGCAGGCTGAGCGGCGGTTATTGGCCGTTCAGGAAGAATCACAACTTCCAGAATGCCTTTTTATTTCATCTGAAGGGGGATTTTACATTGAAAAACCGCAACCACAATGGTGTGCCCATTGACTTCAATGAGAGAATTAAACCGACGGTGCCACCTGCCAGACTTGACATGTTGAGTTGAAATGCAGCATCATGAAGCATCGGGGTCACAGCAATGTGTGCGGTCCTGTACGGCCCCATTACTTTGTGTAGATGGGCAGTTGAGGGGCAGTAAAACAGTGACTCTCACGCCTGCTTTTACCGCCACCCGTGTGAACTTAGCCGTAGACAGTTGTCACCTGCACAGCCTTCTTATTGAATAATTTCCCTTCACCTGTCTTGGTGACAAAGGCAAAAATGTGGCTTTCCCATCACTTTCTCTGACAGGTCCACTCCTCTGTGACTGACAGCAGGCAGTGGGCGGGTGCATTAGCCAGTGTGCCATTGGCTATTTCAATTTTAAAAACCCAATAGCAGGCTTTATTTATTTCTGTCCACTGCCCGGTGTAAACATTGCATCTGGGAGTTAGTGTGGTGTTTTTTCCCCTCGGTCAGCTGACGCTGGAATATCTTCGTGTGCTTTTTGTTTAATTAAAGGAATTTTTTCTAAGGTGTGGTTGTGGTGTGTTTATTTAACTGTTTAGTGAATGAGTAGAGGTACAGCTAACCCTTACTTATTCACAAGAGAGGGGTGGCATCTTGGTGCCTCATTTATGAAAGGGGGTATCCAGATGCAGATGAGCCCTCCTGCCCGCTGACCCCCACAACCACCAGGTCAGGCTTGTGGGAAAGAGGCCCTTGTCCACATTGGCATGGGTCCCCACCTGGAAAAGAGCTCTTTCAATGCCGTGGGCATGTGGTTTGGTATGGTAGAGGCGGAATGGGGGGAGCTCACTTGTCCTCCCCTTTACTCAGGGGCGTATCTGCTGCCCTGTTTGCCTCGGGCGGCAGATTCTGGCAGGGCGGCAAATGTACCGACCCGCGGGCCAATTGCGGCCCCGCAAGCCGCTACTTTGTGGCCCGCAGCCAGCTCAGAGGTCAGGTATGCGGTCAAGGACCGCGTACCTGACTTGCGGGAGAAGCTACACGGTCTGCATCTCTGTCGGATGCAGACAGTGTAGCTGAGTCTGTGTCGGCACCCGGATCCTTTTCGGCCAGCGCTCCGAAAGGATTGTGCAGGATAGATTGATGAGGTCTGCAGCAGACCTCATCAATCAATCGCCGACAGACCGGGACAGACGTGCCGCTTCACAGCCTCCTCCCTGCAACAAGGTAAGCAGGAGAGGGGGCTCTGAATTGTATTTTAGGTGGGGGGGGGATAGGGGTACACGGACTGGGGTTGTTTTCATATATATATATTACAGCCCCAGTCCATGTGTGTGTCCCACACACACACTTATTTATATATATCAGGGGTCCTCAAACTTTTTAAACAGGGGGCCGGTTCACTGTCCCTCAGACTGCTGGGGGGCCGGACTATAGTTTTAATTTTTTTTTACGAATTCCAATGCCCACTGCACATATCTTATTTATAGTGCAATAAACAATACAGTATTGAAAATGAAGAACAACTGTAATTAACATAAACTTAATAGTATTTCAATGGGAAGTATGGGCCTGCTTTTGACTAATGAGATGGTCAATGTCCGGTTCCATATTTGTCACTGCTAGTCGTAACAAGTGATGCAAGTGTTCATCAGTTAGTCTGGATCTGGTTGGAGATTTCAGATGTTTCATTCTGGAAAAAGTCTCTTCACAGACATAGGTGCTGCCAAAGATGGTTGTCATTTTGAGTGCATGGTTCATGAGATTAAAGGAGAACTATGAGATGAGTGATTTCCACTCACCTCATAGTTCTAGCCGACCTGTGACAATGAGACTGTCACAGGTCGGCTCAGTAGATCGGGAGGTGAGCGAACACATACCAGGTTCGCTCACCTCTCGATCCCGTCACGGCTCTCTGCCGTGAAGGGGAGGGCTGGATTCCCCTCTCCCCGCTCCGATCTGCCAGCGCTGACTGGCGGAACGGACGGGGGAGGGGCGTGTACAGCTAGCTCTGCCTCTAGATAGGCAGAGCCAGCTGTCACTCACGCAGCTGGGTCGGATCCCGTCATCTACGTTGGGATCCGCTCCGACTGCGGCGTCTCAGTATAACGCGAGCTGTAGCTTGCGGTATACTGAGCTTAGGGTAACGGGAGGATGCTAGTTTGTGTCCTCCCGTTAGCCTAAGGAGAACTATGGGGAAAAACACTGACCCCATAGTTCTCCTTTAAGATATGTCTCAGAGGGGAGAGATGCATAGAAATTAGTAAGGTCGCTTAACTTGAATACGTCTTTCAGAGAATCGCTATTCTGTAGTTCGGCCAATTCCATTTGGTAAATTGGATCTACAGTTTCAATGTCAACAGAAAATGGGTTTCTGAAAAGCTGTATGTTCTGTTCATGGAGTTGAAGCTCTTTAAATCTAATTTGAAACTCCTTTTGCAACATTTGCAATGAATCCACACATATTTTGTTTGGGAATGCAACTGCTGGTTTTTCCACCAACAGGCTTTGCATTGTGGGGAGATGGCAGAAGTTTTCTTCCTTCACTTGTTTAATGAGGAGGTCTAATTTGACTTCAAATGCTTTCACATGTGAATGCATTTCACAGATGAGCTTCCCCTTTCCTTGAAGTTGCACATTTAAACTATTGAGTAGCCCTGTTACATCTGTCAGAAAGGCAGGGTGCCATTTCCATTCGGCATCTTTGAGTACAGGTACTTCTTTGTTTTTTGAAAGCATAAAAGCAGAAACCTGTGGAAGTAAGTCATAAAATAGTTTCAAAACTCTCCCACGACTTAGCCAACGGACTTCTGTGTGGTACAGAATATCTTCATAGGCAACATTTAGCTCAGACAAAAATTCCTGAAACTGTCTGTGGTTTAGTGCATGAGCTCTAATGTAGTTAACACAAGATACCACAGTTTTCATGACAGAGTCCCACTTCAATGATTTACAACACAGCGCTTGTTGGTGGATGAGGCAGTGTATGGCTATTGGATGCGAATGGTTGTGTTTGTCCATCTGATGGTTAATGCGTGCAACCACTCCTTTCATACACCCCACCATGCTAGGAGCACCATCAGTTGTCACACTGGCTAGTTTAGCCCAGTCTAGCTCCAAATCATTCACAGTTTGGCAAACCTTTTCATAGATATCCTCTCCTGTTGTTGTTCCTTTGATACTGTTTAGTGCAGCAATCTCCTCTGTGACCTCAAAATATTAATTTGTCCCACGTATGAAAATTAGCAGTTGTGCAGAATCCCGAACATCATTGCTTTCGTCGAGTGCCAACGAAAAATATCAAAGTTTTTTTGAGGAGTTTTTCAAATGCTTATGCAAATTGTCCCCCATTTCTTCAATCCGTCGGGTAACTGTAGGTCCTGAAAGACTCACTGCACTCAATAAATCAGCCTTCTCCGGACAGATCTCTTTGGTAACAGAAAGAAGGCATTCTTTAACAAATTCACCCTCCACGAATGGTCGGCCAGTGCGCGCTATTAGCTTGGCAACTTGAAAACTTGCTCGCAGTGATGCGATTTTTAGCTGCTTCTGCTTCACAAAAGTATTTTGCTGAGTTGTCAATCCATTTTTCAGTTTTAATATTTTATCTTTTCTCACTTGCCCGACCAAACAATCATATTTATCTTTATGATGAATTTCAACCAATTTTAGTTGCGCTAGGATAAAGTGTTAAAGCACCAGCTGCAACAATGTGTGTAAACGTGATCAATGTGTGCCAGTATGTTGCGCTTGGTTTGTGTATTCCACCAACTAGTTCATTTATAAAAATTCCTTTATAGGAAGAAAGTGTTCTGTCATAAAACTTTATTTAAAAAGATTAAATGACAGGAAAAAAAAAATGTAAAAAATGTATTGAGTGATAAATAATAAATTGTATAATCTAAAAAACCTTGTCTTTTGTTTGATGAAATTACATCTCAATAATTCGTAGTGGTTATGTGATATACAAATTCTGGGGAAGTGATTGAAACAAATAAATAATAAAACCATAAACTTAACCCGTCTATTATTTTGTTCTATCTCTATTCAGTGATGATAATAATGTTGTGAAAAAATCGGTGAAAAACCAAATAATTGTGATCTAAATATTATCCATGTGTAAATCAAATATAAATTTTGTGGCAATTAATTGTATAAATCACATCAGTCGATACAAATGTAAAAAAGGTTAGTCAGCAAAAAAAAACATACAATGGAATCCAGTAATGTCCCTTTATAGAACGGATTCTGGCGTAGGCAAAGTTCTTTCAATCAGATCTAAAAAATGTAAAAACAATGTAAAAAAAGAGGCAGATGATCGGCAGATAATAAACAGAGGTCTATTACTTTTTGTTCCGTCTGTAAGTACACAGAGCTTCTATTGTAGTCTCTCTCCCCTCTCCTGCAATCAGCCTGTACTCTCTCTCGATGACGGTGTTGTACACCCTCCAGGTGTGGTTTGGGGGCAACCCCGGAGTGTCCAGCCAAAGAAAAAGGGGAAGAGAGACAAATCTAAGTGCAAATAGCAAGGTCCTTTATTTAAATTAAAAATTATTGCACTTACAGGATTGTGTTGAATAAAACAGCATATGAGTGTAAAGGACACTCAACCTTGTAGAACCTTTCTCCCTTAAAGGGAGTTCATTGTCTCCTCGCTGACACACTGGAAAGGTTCTACAAGGTTGAGTGTCCTTTACACTCATATGCTGGTTGTATTTTTTTTACATGTACGGGGGGAGGGGGGTTGTATTATTTTATATGTACAGGGGTTGAATTTTTTTTACATGTACGGGGGGAGGGGGGGT
>NW_017306897.1:913637-914164 GCF_000935625.1 Nanorana parkeri
TCCAGAGACGGAAGAGGCGGGGGGCGAAAACGGAGCGCCAGTCGGGCGGCGAAGATGACAAGGAGGCCGTGTCGGGCGCCAAGGATGAGGAGGCCGTGTTCCAAAGAGGTCAGATCTTGCAAGGTAAGAGGACTGTGCTGGCAGAGCCCAACATAGATTCTGCACAGCCCACCAAAGAGTCTCAGGTGGGCTGTGCAATACCCTTTGGTGGGATCTGCATGATCCGTTGGGGGCTCTGCAGTCTGCAAAGCCCACCACAGATCCTGCACAACCCCCCTGAGATCCTGCAGGGTGTCAGGGGGTCTCTGCAGGGTCTGTGGGGGGCTTTGCCGGGTCTCAGGGGGGATTTGCAGGATTCATAGGGGGCTCTGCAGCCTGCAAAACCCACCACAGATCCTGCAGAGCCCCCCTGACATCCTGCAGGGTCTCAGGGGGGCTCTGCAGGGTCTGCGGGGGGCTTTGCTGGGTCCCAAGGGGGCTTTGCAGGATCTGTGGTGAGCTCTGCGAGGTCTATGGTGGGCAGAGCC
>NW_017306897.1:914218-919915 GCF_000935625.1 Nanorana parkeri
GGGGGGGGGGGGGGGGGGCGAGTTTTGTCTTGCCTAGGGCAACCCCAAACCTAAATACACCACTGATGTATACTGTGTATTTGTCTGTGTGTGTGTGTGTAATATAGATAGATCGATAGATAGATAGATAGATAGATAGATAGATAGATAGATAGATAGATAGATAAGATATAAAAGTTGTTATTTTATTACTCTATGAAATGTACATAAGGAAGTAGTAATATAATTGCAGTAACATTGATGTCAGTTTGCAGTATCTCATATGGATTTATAAATTGTCACTTTAGAGATTATTGTTGCACTTTTGAATAAACTGATGAAAGACATTTTATTACTATGGGATGTGTCCGTCTTTTACAGCTCACTTCATTATCACAATCATTGATTCATTGGTAATTATTACGGATGACCCGATGTATGCTTCACCCTGCTTAGGGTTCATGTCGACAGGGGTGTCACCAGACTGGGCGTCTCCCAGTACCCACATCACTATGTATGCACGTGATGTCATTACACACATGCGTAATGACATCATGTGCACTTCGTTGCTGGTGGCCATCTTGGAGGGGACGTTCATCCTGCGGGATAAGGTATGCCACCGGGTCCCCTCCTCTCTCGGTCTCATGGACAGAGAACACAATTTTTCAGAGGGTGTGACATAAAATTGCTACCTTTTTTTCAAGCACAACCCGAACACTGTAGCAACGCGCGGATATTTTTTGGGGAGAATGAGTCGCAGCTTATTTATATGTAAGTAGCACTACCCATTCATATGTAAATATCACAGTCAAGACTAATTTCAGTGGGGGGCCAGTAGCCCCTATCTTAATTTTGGTTGCCCCTTTCTGCCTGTCATCATGTGTCCGAGTTTCTGCCGCCATGAAACTCGGACACAGCATTCAAAACCCGGACTGTCCAGGTGAATCCTGAACAGGTGGCAACCCTAGGGTGACACCAAAATGACTGTCAGTGACTGATGGTGTGTCACCCGGTGCGAGCTGCAACCTCTCTTGTGACTCCACTGCATGTTGACAGGCTTTAGTTTTCTGTGTTGGGAGGCTATTGCTGTACACAACTTTGAACAATGCAAATTAACATTTTTAATTTGCTAATTCAAAGTGTTTACATAAAAAAAATAAAAAATAAAAATCCATCAGTTCTGCTTTACTATACTTTGGATCATTTGCACATACAGGTATAATATGCATATATTTGCTAAGGAGAGTAAATGGTGGAGAATCAGACTGAACCTTCGCATGAAAATATGCCTGGATTTTATAAATAACCCCCAAGTATGAAGTCCTTTTAGTCCGGGGTCTGGTGTACGGGTGACCCCCTATGCACATAATCATTGATCATTGAAGCTATGATAAAAATGTGCAGTACATCATCAGCAGGCCACGGATTGTGTGCCGCCATCGCCCTCTGCTGGTCACCCGCTGAATACATTCCTTTTCCGATATGCAGGTGGGAGAAGTTTGGTCATTTTCAGCCGTAGTCAGCTCGTTGTCATGGTTACCAGAGCAGCGTCTTAGAGTGATAGTCGGTGTTTTACACTAGCTGGAAGAGCCGGGACCCGCCACCATGGTGTTTAGTGAGTATTTCTACCGCAGACATCGCTATGTATTGTTATGTTCGGTGTGTGGGGGGGTGTGCTGTGTACTGAGCCAAACTGAACAAAGCTGTGGTCCCTTCTCTTCTTGGGGCACCCTGGTCAGCTCCTGAGAACCTTGGTCACCTCCTAAGCACCCTGGTCACCTCTTGGAGCACCCTGGTCACCTCTTGGAGCACCCTGGTCACCTCTTGGAGCACCCTGGTCACCTCTTGGAGCACCCTGATCACCTCCTGCAGTACCCTGGTCAGCTCCTGAGGCACCCCGGTCACTTCCTGGGGTGGGGGTGGGAGTGGAGAGCATAATGGTAACCTCCCAAGCACCCTGGTCACCTCCTGGACCCCCTTGGTCACCTCCTGCATCACAATGTCCACAGAGCACCCTGGTCACCTCTTGGAGCACCCTGGTCACCTCTTGGAGCACCCTGATCACCTCCTGCAGTACCCTGGTCAGCTCCTGAGGCACCCCGGTCACTTCCTGGGGTGGGGGTGGGAGTGGAGAGCATAATGGTAACCTCCCAAGCACCCTGGTCACCTCCTGGACCCCCTTGGTCACCTCCTGCATCACAATGTCCACTTCCTGAGGCACCATGGACATTCTCCAAGGCTCCCTGTCAGTATTTACAGCTCCAGAGGCACTCTAGCCACCTCATAAAGCACAATGCCCACATCCTGAAGCACCCTGGGCACCCCTTGAGGCTTCCTGGAATTTCTTGAGGCACATTGGATGCCCCCAAAAACACCCTAGCCATCACCCAAGGCATGTTAGACACCCAGTAAGGTACCATAGACAGCTCAAGACACTGCAGCAGACACAGGACATCCTGGATCTATTTTATGCTGTGGACAAGTGGTGACCAACTTACTCAATATTCATCACCAAACGAGCCGCACGTATTATATAGTAAATGTAATCCTACAGAAGACTGCTAGAACCTGTGGACACGCTACAGGAGGTGGTCAGAAACAGTGGACATGATACAGGAGATAGAGGCAGAGGATACGATTCAGAAGATGGTTAGAGACTATAGATATGCTACTGGAGCTGATCAAATGATTGTAGACGTGACACAGGAGATAGACTTAGACTGTGGACATGTTACATCATACAGTCACTGCAACCCCTTCAGATATCAAATCCCATATCTAATCTCCCAGATGTGTGCTCCCTACAGCTCCCTTAAATGTACTGTTCCCACATGTGTTATAGGTGTCCACCATCAATGCAGCAGCAGATACCCTCTGTAACGTGTTTATTGTATTGCCACTTTATGTCTTGTAGTCACAGAAGACCTGATCAGGAGACGAGCGGAGCACAATAGCTGTGAAATCTTCTCCTTGGAAGAACTTTCTCTTCACCAGCAAGATCTAGAGAAGATCGATCATGTGGACAAATGGTGCAAGGAGCTGAAAATCCTTTACCTCCAGAACAACCTCATACCCAAAATAGGTGAGTGAGCAGACGCTAGACTCACCAGCATCACAGGATACAGCACTGAGATGAACGTTGTTGTTGTTATTAGAGTTGTGTAAATGGGGGTGAACCGTCCTCTGGCCATAATATTGGTCTTGTGGCAACTCCATGTGTAATGCAGGACACTGTGACTTTGCTAGATTAATAGGGTTGGCCCTGAGAGGAAGAATGGTGGTAGGGGGGGCGAGGGGGAGGGCAGTTATAAAACGTAATGAAAGGCCTAAATTGGCTTTAGATACTAGAGATTTTCCCTTTAAGTTTGTCAGTGGGGCAAAAAAGTGGGAAATCCTACATTTTATAGTTGTCACACTGACCGGAGGTAAAGGAAAACTTCCAGTGGGGCGCCTGCTCTGGTGACACTTGTCTAAGGACCATTCTGTTGCCGTGCAATACCAAACACACGCCGACATGCAAGAGTTCATGAGTTATCATGTGTTGCATGAAGACAGCCCATTCATTTATAATGGGCTGCCAATGCACAGCAATTAAATTAAAACCGGACCACCAAGAATTTCCTCACTATGGAGGGGTTTCCTCTCACTTAGTGTTGTGGCTATCAGACAGGAAGTGAAGGGAAATCTTTCCAATGGGACACAGATGGCAAAGCTGATAAGGGGTTATAACCCTCCCTTACTATATCCAAAACAAAAAAGAAGTTTTGGCTTCAGTTCTATTTTAATATACACAGTGGCCAGATTATTATGACCACCTGACGTTTGGAGGCAAATTAGCTATAATTTCGCGCTGAAGTTGCTAGAGGGCCAGACCATTATAAATAGGGAAGCAGGTTGGTTACCACGACAGTAGAAGTGATTTGTTTATGAAGATATGGGTAGACAACGCGATTTAACAGCCTTTGAACGTGGGGTGATTGTTGGCTCGGAGCCATGGAGCGAGTATCAGCAAAACAGTAGAATTCGTTAAATGTTCAAGAGGGGCTCATTGTTAAAGTGTTTAAAGACCGGACTGTGAGCTGAAAATCTGGTTCTGAACGTGCGAATTGTGGCCGTCAGCGACTAGTCAATGTTAGGGCAGAACGGAGAGTGGCAAGACTGGTACAAGACAACAGAAGGGCAACAGTGCCGTGTCAGATTCCTCGTATCACCTTTCATCATCTCGTGGAGTCACGAGGCGGCCCAACGAAGTCATTTCGTGGAGTTATCTCGTGGCCCAACGAAGTACTGATGGGGTGGTCGTAATAATCTGGCCACTCAGTGTATGTGTTTGCAAGACAATTTTTATAGTGGAAATCTGGGCACTCCCAACCCCCTTAATCCCCTAATTAACCACTGAATTAGTTTTAAATGAAATCTAATTTAAATGCCCAAAATACTTGCCGAAATCTGTGCTCACGTGGCTGGCCAGATCCCGAGTTTTCCCAGATCAGAGGAGGAGGGCCCTTCTTCAGGTGTCCACTTCACTTTCTGGGTGACATGAACACTTCCTATTGGCTGTCCAGCAGCAGGGTCCTCTTAGGTTACAAAAGAATGAAGCTGTGTGATGATGTCATAAAGAGGTGACCGGTCGGCTGCATCACCAGTTGTCACTGCCGGGACACAGATGAAGGAATTAGGTGGTATTAAGAGGCTTCACAAGGTATTTTTTAGTGCTGCTGAATGGGTGAGAGGGGGATGGGAGGAGGGATTGTGATGCCCAGAGACGGGCTTTAAAGTTTATATAAGTTTGTATCGTGAGGCATTTTTATTGGCTGCTGGTTTGCAAACCTCTTTCTGTTCATCAGTTTCAACTCGTGTATAGAAAGGCTCTGTGATGTCCGCAGTGCGACAATCTACTTCCTGACTATATACATGTTTTTGAATTTGTAGAAAATGTTGGGCGTTTGAAAAAACTGGAATATCTGAATTTAGCATTGAACAACATTGAAAGGTTCGAGAACCTGGAAGGTATGTATATTTTTTTTCCACAATGTTTATTTTTTGTCTATAGCAATTAGGGGATGCACCGATACCGACACTAGTATTTGTACTTGCCCAAATACTACTGATGCTTACTCTGATACCGGAACCTCCAGTAACAGGAAGCCGGGTGGCGAGTTATTACATGCCACCAGCTTCCTGATTGGCTCCATGCTCCCTCGTCACGTGGCCAATCAGGAAACCGGGGGGCTAGTCATTAAAGGGTAATAACTCGCCCCCCAGTTTCCTGATTGGCCGGGAAGCCGGCTCCATGCTCCTTCATCACTTGGTGACGAGAGAGCATGGAACCAGCTTCCTGGCCAATCAGGAAACCGTGCAGGGTGTAAATGACCAGCCGCCCGTCTTCCTGATTGGTCAGAAAGCTTGCCAATCAGGAAGCCAGGCAGCGAGTCATTACCTGCCCCCCACACAATGAATGAAGCAAGAGCAGGAAGATATTTGCACTGTAGGTCCTCAGGTACAGCTTCTTCTCCAGTAAGGAGAACAGTGAAGAAACAACAGGTTCCCACTTGGCTACACATCAGAGATCAGCTGAGAAACCATATGATCACATAAATGTCCTTCAAACAAAATTGATGCCAAAAAAATCAATTTATTTCAAGAAAATATTTAAACATCATTTACCCAATGTGCACATATACCCCCCCCCCCCCCCACCCCCAAGAAGAAACACAC
>NW_017306897.1:920062-928997 GCF_000935625.1 Nanorana parkeri
CCCCAAGTGGCCCCAACCCCCCCCCCCCCCCCCCAACAATAGCGAAAACCCTTCCCTATAAAAACACAACCCATGTAGGACCAGTTGGGTACCTGATGTAGGCCTATAGAGAAAAAATTCATGCACATTGATTACATTGGGAGTTATCAAATATCGAGTGCGACCCTAGGTGGCACAGGCGGAAATAAGAGCAGACCTCACAGCAAGATTGTTATTTAAAATAGCCTTTTTCTATATGGTTGCACATTCAGGATTCCCTTATTGGAAATGGTTTCTGTGTTCCACTGGGAGGAAGTGAGGTTTGTGTCCCACTGGGAGGGAGTGAGGTTTGTGTTCCACTGGGAGGAAGTGAGGTTTGTGTTCCACTGGGAGGAAGTGAGGTTTGTGTACCACTGGGAGGAAGTGAGGTTTGTGTTCCACTGGGAGGAAGTGAGGTTTGTGTTCCACTGGTAGGAAATGACATCAAATAAAAAAATGCTTACTCTATAGACTTCCTTCCAAAGGAAGTGAGGTTTGTGTTCCACAGAGAGGAAGTTACATCAATGAAAAGCGAATTTTCCCGCCAAGATGCCTCCCAGCAAATATATTCCACTGTGGTTGAAGTAGGGTGACTGAATCTGGGCTATGTTCCTAACGCTCATTAGAACTGAGGAGTCCACTTCAATGAGCGATGGAAAGTGCTCATTCTGAAATTTACACACTGCAAAGGAGATCAGGGAATAGAAGTTACCTGATCTACAATCCTGAGAATGTTTTTGAATGTCTCGGGTGACAGGGGTGGGGTGTTCGGGATGGGGGATACCAACTTTACTGCAACGTAGAAGTGATAATTTTTAGTAAATTTTGCAAGAAAGCCTACATACATAAAATAGAACTATGGTCAAACTATTTTTGGCCCTAGTTCTCTTTAAGGTCACTGGAGGACATTTACTAATGTCCTCATGTGACCCAAATGTCAGCATGTAACATGCTATTGCCTGCTAAATGCTGACAGCGCAGAGAAAGATCCCAACAGTATTGTCCCCTGCTGCTTGATTGACAGCTGGCTCTGCCTCTCTAGAGGCAGAACCAGCTTTGCCCGCCCCCTTCTAAGCCTGTCCCTCCATTCAGCGCTGAAGGAACAGAGATGGGAGGGTGGAATCCCTGTCGGGGGTGGTGACTGACAGTCACCGCTCTCTGCCGGGAGAAGATTGTGAACGATCAGCGGTATGTGAACACTCAGTTTTCAGTCAATAGAGCCGACGTGTGACAGCGGCTCTAAGTAAGAGGATGAATGTATTCACTTTCCCCATAAGTCTCCTTTAACTGCTTGCTGTGCGCCTGTTGTAAAAAAACGGCCGGACGGCAAACTCCCATTGGTGGGTTGCCGTAAATAAACAGCTTTTTTTCTCTGCTCGTGCACGTCCCCTAGCGCACGCGCAGAAAAAAACGTCCATTGCAAACAGCCGTTACCGGCTGTTTCACATACAAGCGGTCGGCGGCTCTATAGCCGTCCGATCGCTTGTATGTGTGGCCTGCGCACGCCCCCGTCCTACTGCAGTGCTGCCGTCTCGCTGTCCCCCCCCTCCTGCACCCTCACCTTCAATCCCAGGATCCGCTGCCCCATCTGTGGCCCGGCACCGGCTCGTGAGAGTGTCAGGAGGAAGAAGGGAGGGAGATCAGCATCTTCCTCCTTGCTGATCTCCCTCCGACCTCTGAATGCAGACGTTTTAAGGCTTGACATGTTTGGTGTCTGATGTGACCCCGTCTTTTATATTTTACCAAAAATTGGGTAATAATAAATGTTTTATAATTTAATATAGGGGGAACTGTTTTTTTTTTTAAATTTCGGTAATTTTTCCTTAATATAGTAAAAAATAAAAACCGCAGTGGTGATTAAATACCACCATAAGAAAGCTCTATCTGTCCCTAAAAAATGGTATACAATTCATTTCAGTACAGCATTGCATGACGGAATAAATGTCAGTCAAAGTACCGCAGCGCTGAATACTGAAAAATGGCCTGGACATGAATGTGGTGTAACACCCTGGTCTTCAAGTGGTTAAAGTCCACTTTTAAGGGCGTAACATGAACTATGGTGACTTACAACACCCACAAAACCCAAACTGACTCCCCCTTACTTGAACTATGGAATTCTTCCACCTGCAACATATTCAAATTATCTGAATTTAGCACAACCGCACCATCAAAGCCTGGGCACTCGTGCTGCAAATTTTAACAAGTCCCCCCCTGGAGGGACTATGCACAGTGCTTTGGAAATCCCACCTCCCTCTTCATGCTGTAGTTCAGCTGCACTTCCTTCAGCCCTATATAAGCAGGTCCCTACTTCCGTACTGTGGTAGTAAATTGCAAGGGCTTGTGCATTGCACCTGAGACACACTGATCGTGGGTGCAATGCTCTGCAGGCTTCATTACAAAAAAAGGAGTCAATGCACATCGACCATGAGATCCATGTTGCTGCATTTACTTTTTTTGCCAAAGGTAGACTGTGCCTTTTAAAAAAATTCAGATAAAATCACAGCTGCTTTTGTGACCCCCCAAGCTCAATAATGCTGCGCCATAATAATAACTCCGGTGGCAGTAAAAGGTTCAAAAAAAGGTTTTTGTTTTCCAATTTAACCAAAACACGTCAGCATGTGCTTGTTTATTAGGTACAATTTCCAGCTGACTGTATTTTTTTAAACTCTTTATTTAGGTGTCACATGGGGTCAGTATAAATCACTTTATTTACAGTAAGGTCAATCGGTGGCTATCCACGGCCGAGTGTATTCCTTATTTTTTCTTCCTTTTTTTGGGGTCTTGATTATCCATTGATCCAGTCGTATGTCATTTTCCTCACAGGACCAGCTCTCATCACCTTATGACTTTTTATCGATTTTGTCGGGCTTGAACTGAGCTGCACAAGTGCTTTTCCTGCAATATGCAGTGTAAAAACATCTACTGCAGGATCCCTAAGGGGCCACTGAGGATAGACGATCAGCCTATAAATTACAGCCACACTGGCATCTCCCCCCAACTAGTGCACCTTAAAGGGACCCTGTCAGCAATTTAACAATTGCAGTTAAAAGCACATATTTGACATGTTTACTCCAGTGATCAGCAAGTTGTCCATATAATAATAAATACATGAATACATTATTTGGTGTTCCTAACATATTTGATACCCAAGGCAAATCCTTTTCAACACCCCTATGCTCGATATATCCAAGAAATTAAAACAAAACAAATAATAGTTAAAACAAAAAAGACAGTGAAAACTGTAAATGGAGAATGGCAACCAGATGGCAGGGCCGCGGGGTTAGTTTACATTTTCTTTACTGTTTCTTTATTTTTTTAAACTTTTTTATCACTTTTTATTTTTTTATTTATTTATTATTTCTTCTTATTTTTTTATTTAATATACAGGAGTTCTAGCACAGCACTGTGTTGGAACTCCTGTGACAGGTGAGAGAGGAAGAGCACAGCACAGCTCTCCCCTCTCACTGTCTACACGGAGCCGCTCTGCGCCTTGTCATCAGCAGAGTATTGCTGGGAAATCTCATCTGTAATCTCAGGAGATCTCAGGGAAAGGCAATTTCGCCCCTGAGATGATGTGCAGGGTCACATGTCCTAGTTACATGTCTAGTCACATGTGTCAGAAATCCAGGAAGTAAAAGGAGATCTAGTAATCTGCCCTTAGTAAACATGGCCACTGCCAGAAGACTGGGGAAGAAAAGAGAAATAAGGAATGCAAAGAATACAAAGCCGGCAGTTATCTAGAAGTATCTGTTTGTAGATTGTCATTATTATGGATGCACCGATACCGTTTTTTTTGGTATCAAGTACAAGTACCGATATTTTTTTTTCCCGGTACTCGCCGATACCGAATATCGGTACCGGAAGTCCCATTAAGGAAGCCAGGCAGTGTGTAATGACCTGCCACCCGGCTTCCCGATTAGCAGGGAAGCCGTTTCCATGCTCCCTCATGAGCAGGTGACTAGGAAGCATGGAGCCAGCTTTCTGGCCAATTAAAAAGCCAGGGGGCATGTAATGACAGACTGCCCAGCTTCCTGATTGGCCGGGAAGCCAGCTCCATGATCCCTTGTCACATGTGACGAGGGAGCATGGAGACGACTTCAGGGCCAATCAGGAAGCCGTGCAGTGTGTAATGACTCGCTGCTCGGCCTCCTGATACCGGAAGCCCAAATATCGGGCCAGGCATCGGAGCATTTTGGCAAGTACGAGTACTTGCCCAAATACTCGGCATCGGCAAAGATACTAGTATCGGTATCGGTGCATCCCTAGTCATTACTAATAATTTCTAAACGTGTGTTTGTTGTTATTTGAAAGATATGGGTAAAGGTGCGCTTTAATGGTCAGTGGAGAAGTGTCCCTTACATTGGTGGTCAATGGAAAAATGCCCCTTACACCGGAGGTCAGTAGAGCAGTGCCCCTTACATCGGAGGTCAGTAGAGCAGTGCCCCTTACATCGGAGGTCAGTAGAGCAGTGCCCCTTACATTGGTGGTCAATGGAAAAATGCCCCTTACATTGGTGGTCAGTAGAGCAGTGCCCCCTATATTGATGATTAGGGAGGAAGCCCCACTCCCCCTTACAATGGAGGTCAACCGAGCAGGTCCTCCTACTTTTATAGTCAGCTGTACAATAGACCACTGGCATTGGTGGACAGTTGGAAGAGGAATGTCCTTCAGATTAGTGGTTACCTTTGTGGTTAGTCAAGGAACCCCTAACAACCTCTCGAGGTACCTTAGGATTCCACGGAACTTTGGTTTAGAAAGGCTGTTATAGAGGTTTGTTCAAGTGACAGCTCTGAGGCTGCTGGCATCACATCCAAGATGGTAGCACCCAGCACCAGAGTTTTTGGATGCCTACGCAAGGAAGGATTTTACAAGTAAATATGTAAAAATACACATATCTTATAGGAAGGTTTTTGTTGAAATGAATGGTCTGGTGACAGGGTCTCTTTAAAGATAGCTGTTGTGGTTGTTGTCCAACTGCCTGTCACTCATACTAAGATCTCTGTCCATCTACATCCAGATGTACCCTCAGTTATGCTTACGAGAAAGGTTAACAGCATCCACCAGCTTTTTGTTTCTGTCTACGATGCCGATCGGGAGATTTCCTCACTCTTTTTTTACACCAGAAAAAAAAGAGGTCAACGGGACAGGAAGACCTTCCTTGGTCTCCAGTCCAGCGACTCTGCCTAGGGTGGGATGATGTCATCAGTGTGCTGCAGGCAAAAGGAAGCATTTCCTCAGTCTTCTCTGCCCCAGTGATCAGACTCCAGCATTGTAACTTTGTAACAACACAAGGTGAAAGGCATTGGCTGATCTGTGTAAGAAATGTATGAACACAACCAAGAACTGCACAGGCAGCAGTATTGACACGATCACCTCTGAGCCGGCATCTCAGTCCAGGAAGTAGATGGCGACCCTGGATGATGCCTGAACAAAGATGGCTTCATCCTGCTGGAGAGAAAAGTAGAGGAAGGCATAGCCAGGGGGAGTACTGTGATCCCTGTGAGAGGTAATGAATACCCGGAAGTGTTACACTGACACATCACTTAGTGTAAATGCACTTCATTGATATCTGACGATAGGTCGACTTTAAGCTGTCGCTCCCAGGGGATGCTGAGAGTTGCAAACTGCCCCTCCCCCTCGTTTGGGACACATACCTTATATCTGTCTTATTTTCTCAGGCTGCGAGTCCCTACAGAAGTTGGATCTGACGGTGAACTTTGTAGGTGAGCTGTCTACTGTTCAAAGCCTGCAGCACAATGTTCATCTGCGGGAGCTCTACCTGGTGGGAAACCCCTGCGCACAGTATGAAGGGTATCGGAAATATGTTGTGGCCGCATTGCCGCAGTTGAAGGTAAGTGACATTAAAAGTTTGTCAGCTGCACAAATGGAGTTTGTTATTTATTACATATATTTATATGGCGCCGTCAATTTCCGTAGCACTGTACATACTGCGCATCCCCATCAGTCCCTGTCCTGATCTCCATGCATATAGTGCCCTGACCGGGATTTAAACCGGGGACCCCCAGTGCTGCAAGGCAGAAGTGCTAACCATTACATCACTGTGCAGAAATATCGACCTTTTCTACATAGATATCAGCTTCTAGGGGAAAAAAACTGAAGGTTTGATTTATAAAACTTTTGCCCAGCCGCACGCTGAGGGAATGCCATTCGCACACCATTCCAGCCACTAGATGGGTCTGAGGAGCATTGGAATTTCCTTTGCTTCTCGGCTCAATCTAGTGGCTGGAATGGTGTGAGAAGAGTGTTCGCCCAGCATGTGGCTAGGTGGAAGTTTTATAAATCAACCCCTTTGTTTAAAGGAGAAGTATGAGGTGTGCGATTTCCACTCATCCTTATTAGAGTTGACGTGGGACATTGAAACTGTCACACGTTGGATCAATAGATCGGGTTAGTCAGCGAACACATACCATCACTCGCTCACTTCTCGATCATCTCCCTGCAGAGAGCTGTGACTGACCGTCATGGGCCCCTGCAGGGATTCCCCCCTCCCTGCTCCGATCCTCCAGCGCTGACTAGAGGAATGGATGGGGGAGGGGACGGGCACAGCTGGCTCTGCCTCTAGATAGGCAGAGCCCGCTGTCAATCAGTCAGCTGGGTGGATCTCCACGGTATTGTCGGGATCCGTCCCGGCTGCGGCGCTCTAAGTATATAGCAAACAATAGCTCGCAATATACTGAGCTTTGGGTCACGGGAGGAGGTTTGGGGTCCTCCTGTGACCCTAAAGAGAACTATGGGATAAAAAGGTCACCACACAGTTCTCTTTTGACATTAATTTCTTCAAAACCCAATCCCACCTTATATTGTTTTAATCTATTGCTCAGCCGTAAAAATTAAAAACAAATACATAAAAACGCTTTTCCTGCAATACACACTCTGTTTTTCTGGCGCTGTCAAAAGTAATAAATACGTCTGTTGAAATGATTATTTTCATAATAATAATGTTAATAATGTAATTTGCAAACTGCTCCTGCTGTCAGTATATGCGTGAAGTTTTTCGGGGAGCATTGACTACTTCCGAGCCCAGCTCTGGATAAACGCAGGAGTCACTTGGGGCAGTAGCGGCCGTCAGGGCTGTAGCTACCATGGGGCGAGTGAGGCAATCGCCTCAGGCGCAGCTGAGAGGGGGCACAGCCAGGACCGGCCATGGCTGCGTCTCCTCGCCCCTGTTGCCATGGTGAGCATAGGGCGCCATTGGCAACAGGGGAGCCAGGCGGCCAACACAGCTACGGCTTGGCAGGGAGAAGAGGGGCGGCACAGGCTCCAGCTTCTCCTCAGATCCCTGCTGCTCTCCCACCAGTATGGGCAGAGGACTGTCTCTTCAATCTCTTTTTTGATTTCAATAGGGAAATGTCAGGGGTTTAGACCCCCAATATTTCCCCAACAGTAAAAAAAATTATAATAAAAAATATATTTTCACTGAATTGGATTTTTGCGTGTAAAGGTCAGTTTAATACGAGTGGCCTGTGTAGCTGTGTTTGTGATTTGATTACTTTTATGTTAAACCTTTTTTTTTTTGGTCCTATTATACTGTGTGTGTTGTGCGCGCGCACATATATTATTATCCTGTGCAGATAATAGCCGGCAGACTGAGAAATTCAATAGTCGGATTACCTAAAATATGTGTTTTGGTCAGCTACACTACTGTACATGTGGAAGAGACATTTTTAATGTGTGTGTAGATTTAAAAACATCTTTTGAAAAAAGAACATTTGCTGAAAATACTTTTTCTGTCACCTAGCTGGAGATTTTTATATTCCTGACATTTTCAGGTAACTTGCTTCACAAAAGTCCACAGCCAAAGGCAAATACTTATGTAGATGCAGCAAATAATATTACTCGGCTGTACATGACATTTAAACCTATGTACTGAAATAAGTGCACCCAGCTTGGTTTATTCGTGCCCGGGGTTGTCTGCTTTGTATAAGAAGGAGAGTGTAAAGGTGCCCATACACTGTACGATTATCGCGGGAAATCCCACGATTGTACGATAATCACAAAGTGTATGGAAGGCGTGCGAACGTTTCTACTGTACGGTCGCACGTCTTCCGTCGAACAAGCAGGCTGGAAAACCCGCTGAGAATCTTACGATTTTTGGGGGGTTAGGGGCGTGCTTGTTCGACGACTGCCAAACGGGCCGGTGTGCGCACGCGCACACTGCCCGTTCAGCATTGCAGTCATCGGAAGCCCGCCCCTCAGCGGGGAGGGGTTGCGATGACCGCAAGTACGATCTTGACTGTCCAAGATGGGCAGATCGTACGTTTTTTTTAATTACTTTACAACCCTCGCAAGACAAAAGTCTTGCGAGGGTTGTACAGTGTATGGCCACCTTTAGAATGTCGTCTTCTCTTCTAAACCAATTCTCTTATATCCCAGCCAACTGCGAATATGTAAATAATATAGGCAGCTTTTACGGATGGATTTTCTTCTCTGGCATCTGCAGGCACACAGCCTATGATTAGGGTTGCCACGTGTTCAGGATTTGCACGGACAGTCCGGGTTTTGAATGCTGTGTTCGGGTTTCATGGCAGCAGAAACCCGGACACAAGATGTCAGGGAGACAGGGGCAACCAAAATTAAGATAGGGGCTACTATCCCCCCACTGGAAATAGTCTCAACTGTGATATCTACATATGAATGGGCGGCGCTATTTACATATGAATAAGCCGTGACTCATTCTCCCCCAAAAAATGTCCGCGCGTCGCTAGAGTGTTAGGGTTTCGCTTGAAGAAAAGATGGCAACCCTACCTATGGTGCCCCATGCAATGTGCCTCTGGTAGATCACCATTTCACACAGAACATTTTCTTGTTTTTCTGCACCTGACCTAGCTTAGAACATTGTGATAATTTGTAACTAACTTTATATGAGATGAATATATGATTATTATTATTATAATAA
>NW_017306897.1:929084-944061 GCF_000935625.1 Nanorana parkeri
TAATAATAATAATAATAACAGTTTGCTCAGCACTTTACAATATAAGAAAGACATTACAGTCACAATACAATTCAAGACAAGATTGTTAGGTGCCTCTGAGAGCTTACAATCTAAAAGGTAAGGCTAAGGCCTCATTAACACTGCCGCGCATATACGCGCGTATATGTGCGTACATGTGCGTTGTCCCATATGCAGCATATGCCAATAAATGGCTCCATACGCATAGCTGTGTATGGAGCCGTATATAGCCGGAGCGTAAAAATGCGCAAAAACAGAATGGAACCGAGATGTGTCCGGGCAGCGTATTTCTGCGTATTTTACGCGCATACACATGTTTGAGTGCGTATACACACGTAAACGCGTACAGTATATTAACATTTCTATTACGAATGATGCATTCTGGGATTGCATATAGTTAGGGCTGCAGCTAACGATTATTTTCATAATCATAGTGCATGCAACGTATATGCGTGTATATACGCAATATACAATTTTGCTCTTGCGTTGTGTGTGAATGAGGCCTAAGGGATACAAAAAGTGGTAGCTGTGTGGGAATGAGTTGTTTGAGAGATAGTTCAATGGTTAGGTTGAGCGGGATAGCCTTGCCTGAAGAGATGAGTCTTCAGGGATCACCTAAAAGCAGACAGAGTAGGAGATAGCCAGATAGGTTGGGGTAGGGAGTTCCAGAGGATGGGAGAGACTCTAGAGAAGTCCTGGAGGCGAGCATGGGCGTTGTTGATGAGGAGGCATGGGGGCTTCAGGCTTGCAGCGCTGGAGCATGGAGGCTGGAACCAAAGGAGGAAGAGGCTTGCAGTGCTGGAGCATGGAGGCTGGAACCAAAGGAGGAAGAGGCTTGCAGTGCTGGAGCATGGAGGCTGGAACCAAAGGAGGGCGAGGCTTGCAGTGCTGGAACATGGAGGCTGGAACCAAAGGAGGAAGAGGCTTGCAGTGCTGGAGCATGGAGGCTGGAACCAAAGGAGGGCGAGGCTTGCAGTACTGGAGCATGGAGGCAGGAACCAGAGGAGGGCGAGGCTTGCAGTACTGGAGCATGGAGGATGGAACCAGAGGAGGGCGAGGCTTGCAGTGCTGGAGCATGGAGGATGGAACCAGAGGAGGGCGAGGCTTGCAGTACTGGAGCATGGAGGATGGAACCAGAGGAGGACGAGGCTTGCAGCGCTGGAGCGTGGAGTGGGTGTCTACTGCTTTGAGACTTTGTGCTTAGTTTCAACATTTTAAAAGATGTTTAATATTGTCTCTTTAATTGTCAGGATGAATGCAAACAGTAATTCCTCATAAAGATATCACTCCATGCACAGTATTTCTTGAATGTGCCATTGCATTGCCCGCACGGCATGATCTCACTGATCAGAGTGCAATGGGCATGCATTATTGATGCTGCATCTGCATGACTTTGGCACACATTGTCTCATTGCTTTCAGCTAAGCTTCTCGGGCTCCCGAGGTGCAATGATTTGTATTCATTCTCTCTGCTCTGGTGTTGGAGATAAAACCATAATATTGTTTTTCCTTTTGAAGTGGCTGGATGGGAAGGAGATCGAACGGTCAGAACGAATCCAGGCCTTGCAGGATTATGGCCAAGTGGAGCAGCAAATCAAAGAACAAGAGGAGGCTTACTTGTTGAAGAGGGCCAGAGAGAGAGAAGAGGCCCAGGAAAAATCCACGGGCAAGACACCGCCGGAGAGGAAGCCGGGATTCGATGGACGCTGGTACACCGACATCAACAACACCTTGTATGTGGAGCACTGAATGTCTCTTGATTGATTTGATAGAAAACAATATAATTGCCAAATAGAATCTTTTTTTTTGCCATAGGCGTGCGTGTAACGTGTTCAGCTTACAGCCCTTCACAAACGCACTCATCGAAATAACCTAAAAGAAAAAATTTGAATAACTTTATTGAAAAAATAACAACCTTTGTCTCCAAGAGCGCATAGCTATAGACACTGCATATATAGATATGACTAAACACATGTAAAAATGACCCCAAAGAACCCCATCCATCAGTCAAATATAAACTGAATTACCCAGCTAAGAGGGAAGAGACACTTTAAAAGAGAACTATGGGGTTCTCTTTAGGGTCACAGGGGGACATACACTATATTGCCAAAAGTATTGGGACGCCTGCCTTTACACCAGTGGTTCTCAACCTTCCTAGGGCCGGGACCCCTTTTATTAGTGCTCCAGTACGATCTCAATCTCCCCTTCCCTGGCAGCTTGCTGGAGATCAGGCCCACTGCTGCCGTGTGTGGGAGCAGCAGTCTATCTCCAGCAGTCAGACATCCTCCTGCACAGCCACAATGGGTATGTTGAAAGTACCAAGCGTTGCTCCTTCAGGGCCCGGGAATCCATGCATCTCACTAAGCTTGCTTCCACCCACTTTCCTTCTGCTGATCCCATCCACCTGCTTTCCTGTTCGTTGAATTGCTAAAGATTGACCGTCTTTAATCTTGCATTTCAAAGAAACAGTTCGCTTTTACTTACAGTTCTCAGCTTCAGCCTCTTCCAGGTCCTTGCAGTATTGCCTTAGGGCATGGGTGTCCAATCCAAACTTACAGAGGGCCATGTCGGGGGCTGTGAATAAAACCAGGGGTCAGACTTTAATATCAGTTAACTGCTTCCTGGATGTACCAGGCCGTTAGCCCACGGCGCACGCGAGCGGGAAAGACACAAAATTTAAAAACAGGCATCGATGCCCGTTAACATACATCACTTCCACATTCTCGTGTCACTCTCCAGCTTCAGATGCTGGAGAGAAGCTGATGAAGCAGATTCTTCAGGGGGGTCCTAGGTGACATTAGGTGTCTGGGAGACCGCTGATGTCTCCATAAAGAGGACATGTCACATCTTTTGCTATCACATAGGGTGGTTTCTTAGCCCCCTATCTGATAGCAATAAAGTTAATTGAAAAAAAAAATAGGAAAAAAGAATAAAGTTTCCAAAACAAAAATGTAAAGTTACACATAAAAAAGAATGCATGACGGAGTAAATGTCAGTCAAAGTACCGCAGCGCTGAATACTGAAAAATGGCCTGGACAGGAAGGGGATGTAACACCCCGGGTTTCAAGTGGTTAAAAAAAAAATGAACGCTGCTGCAGTACAAGGATCGATGTGTGTGAGGGCACTACAAGTGTCAGAAGTCCCTGTCCCTGGACAGGGACTGTTGACACTTGTAGTGGCCTCACCGACAGGACACCAGAACAATCATATAATGATGATATGACTGTCCTGGTGTCCTTTGTGTGAGGGCACTACAAGTGTCAAAAGTCCCTGTCCATCATATGACACTCCTGTGTGTGAAGGCACATTAAATGGACAGAGACTGCTGACACTTGTAGTGCCCTCACACAAAGTCAGTCCTAGCTGCACGCAGCGGGACTTACCAGGAGCTTCTAAAACCAGAGGCAGGGGCCGAGGAGGTGAGAAACTGAGAAACTTGCAACCCAGGAGGGAGGTGCGGCTGACAAGGAACATGAGGGCGAGAAAAAACCTGCAGCCGAGGAGGGAGGTGCCGAGTAGGAACGTGAAGGTGCAGGGTCCTCACATGGAGGTGCAGGGTCCTCAGAGGGCAGCCCAATACAAAAAAATGAACCCTGCTCGACATCTTGGTGATGGACGCCGGCAGAGAGAGGAGGGGACAGTCACCCGGCGCGATAAGGTATGCCGCCGGGTCCCCTCCTCTCTTCTGATACTGTCGGGCGTTCGGTCCATGACCAAGCGCACGACTTTTCAGAGGGGGGTGACACCAAAATGACGTGAGTCATTTTGGTGTCACCCATCCAATGGTGTCACCCGGGTGCGGGCCGCACCCCTCGCACCCCCCCTTGTGACGCCACTGGCACTAAGGCAAAGAGAATGACAAAAGAGGCAAAAACAAGATACATAGTTGCATAGTAATGGAGGTTGAATAAAGACACATGTCCATCAAGTTCAACCTATTGCGTGTATGTATGTGATTCTGCATGTGTATGTGTGTGTACCAGTCCCTCTGTGATCTAGTTTTTAGGAGTACCTATACCCCTGTTACAATATGTTACAATACGAGTATTTCATTAGAAAAAAAAAAAGTACAATGTGCGTTTGAAAACTAAATGTCATTCAGTTGGTTTAACATCTAGAAATGATTTCCACTGCAGAACAATTATTTAAAATAATTTTGGTGTATTTATCGTTTGTGTGTTTTGTATATTTTGTGCAATACTCGCCGCTGTCTGTACATTGCAGAGACTTCGTATTGCACTCTACGGAGCAAGGCTGACTCGCCCGTAATCCTTCTAACGGAAAATTTGTTTTGTGCTCCAGTTAATATTGGGTCACCTTAATCCCTTTGTCCCTACCACTCAATAAGTCATTCAGAGCTGGGATTGCGTTCTTTGATCACTGCGATGATGTGTAAATGACGCACAAAACTCTGCTGTAGTCATAGTATTTAATACAGTGAATAATGTTATTTTCTAAATAAAAGCTACTTAGTACATAGTGGAGGTATAAATAACCCATCTCTCCTTAGTTCAAGTCCCAGAATCCTCTGCTCACAGCTGCCAACATATTTTCCAGGCTACTATGTCCTGAAAGTGGCCCTGAATTTACAAAGTAAAGATTGTGCTATGTTATGGGGAACAAATGTTAATAGTGCCCCAGCAGTACCTTAAGAATGTAGCTTTATCTTCTGAAAAATAGCAGTGAACTTCCTGTTATGTGAGGGTGCCTAGGCACTCCTGTTCTGTAGCCTCATAGCTGTATATATCTGCCGTGTGAGATCTAAGGCACTGCTGCCTCTGACTGCTAGTCTCAGATTTTGGAGTGGGATTTGGTGATGTCACAATTGTGCTGCTCACTGTTCTCCTTGCTGGAGAGGAAGATGTACCCGCTAGTCTTAGGAGATATGATGATGTCTCTATTTTGCTGCTCACTGTTCTCCTTGCTGGAGAGGAAGCTGTACCCGCTAGTCTTAGGAGATATGATGATGTCTCTACTTTGCTGCTCACTGTTCTCCTTGCTGGAGAGGAAGATGTACCCGCTAGTCTTAGGAGATATGATGATGTCTCTACTTTGCTCCTCACTGTTCTCCTTGCTGGAGATGAAGCTGTACCCGCTAGTCTTAGGAGATATGATGATGTCTCTACTTTGCTGCTCACTGTTCTCCTTGCTGGAGAGGAAGCTGTACCCGCTAGTCTTAGGAGATATGATGATGTCTCTACTTTGCTGCTCACTGTTCTCCTTGCTGGAGAGGAAGATGTACCCGCTAGTCTTAGGAGATATGATGATGTCTCTACTTTGCTGCTCACTGTTCTCCTTGCTGGAGAGGAAGCTGTACCCGCTAGTCTTAGGAGATATGATGATGTCTCTACTTTGCTCCTCACTGTTCTCCTTGCTGGAGATGAAGCTGTACCCGCTAGTCTTAGGAGATATGATGATGTCTCTACTTTGCTGCCGAGCCATGTATTTGGGCGAGTAATCGTACTCACCCAAATGCTCCTATGCCTAGCCCAATACTTCCGGTATCAGGAAGCCGGGCAGCGCATCATTGCACGCTGCCCGGCTTCCTGATATTGGGGACGGCTTTCCTGCTAATCGAGAAGCCAGGTGGCGAGTCTTTACACGCCGCCTGGATTCCTGAATGGCATTTCCGGTACTCGGTATTCAGCATCAGCGTAGAAAAAAAAATATCGGTACTCGATACCAAAATACCGATATCGGTGCATCCCTAATTGTAAATAATAAAATAAAACAACTATAGCAGGAGTAGGCAACCTCAGCTCTTCAGCTGTTGTGGAATTGCAAATCCCACAATGCATTGAAAGACTCTGACAGACAGAGGCATGATGGGATTTGGAGTGCCTAGGTTGCCTAAACATGAACTAGAGGTTCTCTTTAAGGCCTTGTTCACACCAAATGCAGAGCAGATCCGGTCCGGTTTCTGCACACGCAGTGCAGTGGGTTGTGCCGCGTTTTTGATGCGTTCTGGGCCGTTTTTTTTTTTTGTTTAAGATGGGCTTTCAGTGCGTTCCAGGCACTTGCATGCGTTTTTGATGTGTTTGCATGCGTTCCAGAGCAGGTAAAATAGGGCTTGCTGCAGTTTTTTCACCTGATCTGGACCTGCTCTGGAACTGCACGCTGCGATGTGAACTAGAGCCCAAAATACCATTGGAATACATTGGACGCAGTTTTGATCCCGTCTGTAACTGCTCTGCTCTGCACCTGGTCCGCCCTCCATAACATACAGATTTATGACCTGTTTGAATTTGAGGACTACTGTAATATCATCCTTTTGTTTTCCAGACCAGATTGCGAGAACAAAGAAAACCGTCCTGAAATGGCCCCGGGGGATCCGGACGCAACAGCCGATGAAAGTGAGGAGGACAAAGCATTTTGGCAGGAGCCGACGCACTACACGCCAGAAAGTCGTTTAGAAATGCACAGATACCTTGAGGAAAAACGCAAATCTAAAGAAAGCCAGAGGTAAAGAATAGCGGAGAATCATCGCTTTGTTTAAATGAGCTTATCGCTTTGCAGTATGCAGAGCGCACACTGTTTGGGATTTGAGTGATTGCAAACTCTAGTTAAAAATGGGGGCACATAAATCACTGTAACACGGCTGGGGGGGGGTCAGGTGGAGAACCTGTTAGCCATATGGACATGCAAATTATTTATACAAATAAAGAAGACATATTCCTTAAAGAAGAACTCGGGGCAACATTTTGGTTATTAACCCTTGCAGTGGGGCTACCCCACACTACACGGGTTAACTGCTTGTTTTGGCCTAGGGATCCTCAGAGGCGGCTTGCTCTTAGACCGGTCTTTCCAACCTCTCTCCCCCTCTGCTGCAGCAGTCTAAGGTCTCTGAGTTATCATGTTCTATACACAGTGTATAGGACATGATGACGCTGAAGGGACAGAGGAGGAGACAGGCAGGAGGTAGCGCTGTCACACCTGGCCGGCATGGAGGATCAGATGAGTATAACTTAACCTTTGCAGTGCGGGGGTAGCCCCTCTGCAAGGGTTGGTCAACATTTTGCCCAAAGTTCTTTAAAAGTGAACTCCAAGAAAGCCACTAAATACACAGCTGACATATTTATGCCCATTTATATAGCTGCTTAAGGATTTTCAACTCTGTTCAGTAAAGACGGCCATACACTGATCTATTTTTCTCCTTCAACCCGCAGGCTGAACCAGAAAAATAGAGCCGATTCCTCCATCAACACTTAGGCTTGAGTCGATCGGGGAATCCAGCTGTCTGCACTGTATTTTGACAGCGTCCGCCAGCCGCTTCACCCCATTAGTCCTGCATTCCTTTGCTCGTGCGGTCAGACCGCTGCTGACACGTCCTCCTGCCCAGCCCTGCAGTTTGAGTGACAGCGGCTGGTATATATGGTGTTGGCAGAGGCTGCCAATCAATGAGTCTGCAGCCCTTCAGAGCATGGGATACAGCGATGATTAGTGGCCACATGACTGCTCGTAAACATTGGGGAAAACCTAGTTACTTTTTTGTTTTATTAAAAAGGTCTGCCCTGTCTTAGTATTTTACAATGTTGTAAAACTAGTAATAACTGTGATTGCTATTACAGTGATCATGTGATTGGGAGCTGGTCCTCCCACCTCTCCAGCATTAGTCCAAGACCAGGCGCTGTCTGTGGTTTCCATGCTGGGGTTTGCAAGTGGCCACGTTCCCAGAACAAAAACAAGTACACATATATGCACCACCGCGGAGGAAAGCCTACTACTGTGGCCCCACATATATGTGGGACCACGGTGGACAGGGGTTAATAGTTTTTACAAAGAAAGTATTCACATACTCTTTAATACTAGAAATGAGCAAGGTTGAGAGTTTTCTTTTTCCCAAAATTTTGGAAAGAAATTGGGGGCAGCCTGCAAGCGCCATCCAGCATCATATATCTCACTTCCTTACAGCCTGTCAGGGACCCAGGGGGTCGTTCCTCGTCAGGTTCGCAGACGCGGGCATCGGGCACAGGTAGCTCCTCCTCCTCCCCCTGGCAGGGCATCTAGCGCTGGTATGGCCAGTGCGCGTGCGCAAGTCGCGTAGTGCGCCTGCGCCATTCCAAGCCACAGGTGCTACTCAGGCTGAAAAGGACTTCAGCCTTCACCACTTGCCCTCAGCCTTGTGATTGGACTCTGACTGGGGAAGCTTCCTGATTGGTATGGCCAGTGCGCGTGCGCAAGTCGCGTAGTACGCCTGCGCCATTCCAAGCCACAGGTGCTACTCAGGCTGAAAAGGACTTCAGCCTTCACCACTTGCCCTCAGCCTTGTGATTGGACTCTGACTGGGGAAGCTTCCTGGTTGCCCTGGCAACCAGGGGGCGGTCCTGGGCTCCCTGTGTATTTAAAGCTGGTCAGAGCCTTGACTCATTGCTGAGTTATTCTACCTCATGGTGAACACCCAGCTCCCTCCTGTGAACCTGTTGTTTGATCTGACTTCCCGGCTACCGACCCTATTCCTTGACCCTTAGACTACGATTCCTGCTGCCCGCCACGACCCGGAACTGGACCTGACTATCCGATTGGATTATACTTTTGTACTGCACTTTTTGGACATTATTCGTCCCTGCCAAGGGGTTCCACACCTGGCCCATTATTCCAGCCCAGGGCGTCAAGAACCTGCCCCCTGCCGCCCACCACATCAAGACGCCCTGGATTCACAGGAGAATGATGTAGAAAGAGGCACCATGTGACAAAGTGGCGCCGCCCTCTACAGTCTTCAGGACCACCCACTGCCAGGGGGAAAAAAAGGGCCCATGACATCACATGACCAATACAAATTATGTAAAATAACTTTGCACTTCTTGTCGCATGTGCCTTTTATTTTATATTCTTTCTGCTTCACTCTGCTTTTGCTGATAGCGGCCATACATCATTTCTTTGACAAAGCTCAGAGTGAATCACTTTTTCCTCATTGTACGTGGACGGATCATGTCGCTGTACAGCATTTGTATTGTCTGGGAAATAGCTGCTGGGAAAACAAGATGCTCGGTGATTTATATCACTGCGGTGATTGGTGGTGCTTCTCTCATCGCTTGTATTCTATATCTCTGGCACTATTTTCATTCCCATCTCTCCTGGTTTTGATTTATTTTATGCTTGCAGATATTTTTTAGAAGGAAATGTAAAATATTTCCTTGGAATTTCTCAAACCATTGAACTTAGTCTGTTCCTTTTATGTGTACAGGTTGGGTTTGTATGGCATGGTATGTGACAGGCATGATATTTTAGATGATGATAAATGACCATATGCATAGGAAATTGCTCAAGTAAGTAAACAAATGTACCTATAGTTGTCACTAGAAAGGACGGTTTCCTCTGTAACCCTGTTTATGTATGCAAACCTGACTTGTGTTAGTGGGTAAACTTGGTGTTAGGCACCCTCCTGAATGGATAGAGTTAGGGGCTGGGTAAGTGTTAGGCACTCACCTGAATGGAAAAGGTCAAGTGCTGGGTTAGTGGTAGGTACCCTCCTTAATGGATACAGTCAGGGGCCAGGTTAGTGTTAGGCACTCTCCACAATGGTTACAGTCAAGGGCCAGGTTAGTGTTAGGCACTCTCCTCAATGGATGCAGTCAGGGGGTGTGTTAGTTTTAGGCACACCCCTGAATGGATATGACAGGGGTGGGCAACTCCGGCCCTCCAGCTGTTATGGAACTACATGTCCCATGAGGCTTTGCAAAATTGACAGTTACAGGCATGTCTCCCAGAAGCATGTTGGAATTTGTAGTTAACGTACAGCTGGAGGGCCAGAGTTGCCCACCCCTGGGATACAGTCAGGGAGCAGGTTGGTGATAGGCACTCTCCTGAATGGATATAGTCAAGGGCTGGGTTAGTGATAGGTACCCTCCTGAATGGTTAAAGTGAGGGGTCAAGTTAGCGTTAAGCACTCTCCAGAATGGATACAGTCAGGGGGCAGGTAAGTTTTAGGCACCCTCCTTAATGGATACAGTCAGAGGCTGGGAACAGTCAGGGAGCAGGTTGGTGATAGGCACTCTCCTGAATGGATATAGTCAAGGGCTGGGTTAGTGATAGGTACCCTCCTGAATGGTTAAAGTGAGGGGTCAAGTTAGCGTTAAGCACTCTCCAGAATGGATACAGTCAGGGGGCAGGTAAGTTTTAGGCACCCTCCTTAATGGATACAGTCAGAGGCTGGGTTAGTTTTAGGCACTCCCCGGAATGGATACAGTCAGAGGCTGGGTTAGTTTTAGGCACCCTCCTTAATGGATACAGTCAGAGGCTGGGTTAGTTTTAGGCACCCTCCTTAATGGATACAGTCAGAGGCTGGGTTAGTTTTAGGCAGTCTCTGGAATGGATACAGTCGGAGGCTGGGTTAATTTTAGGCACTCCCCGGAATGGATACAGTCAGAGGCTGGGTTAGTTTTAGGCACTGTCCTGAATGGATACAGTCAGAGGCTGGGTTAGTTTTAGGCACTGTCCGGAATGGATACAGTCAGAGGCTGGGCTAGTTTTAGGCACTCTCCTTAATGGATACAGTCAGAGGCTGGGCTAGTTTTAGGCACTCTCCAGAATGGATACAGTCAGAGGCTGGGTTAATTTTAGGCACTCCCCGGAATGGATACAGTCAGAGGCTGGGTTAGTTTTAGGCACTGTCCTGAATGGATACAGTCAGAGGCTGGGTTAGTTTTAGGCACTCTCCGGAATGGATACAGTCAGAGGCTGGGTTAGTTTTAGGCAGTCTCCGGAATGGATACAGTCAGAGGCTGGGTTAGTTTTAGGCACTCTCCGGAATGGATACAGTCAGAGGCTGGGTTAGTTTTAGGCAGTCTCCGGAATGGATACAGTCAGAGGCTGGGTTAGTTTTAGGCACTCTCCGGAATGGATACAGTCAGAGGCTGGGTTAGTTTTAGGCACTCTCCGGAATGGATACAGTCAGAGGCTGGGTTAGTTTTAGGCAGTCTCCGGAATGGATACAGTCAGAGGCTGGGTTTGTTTTAGGCACTCCCCGGAATGGATACAGTCAGATGCTGGGTTAGTTTTAGGCACTGTCCGGAATGGATACAGTCAGAGGCTGGGTTAGTTTTAGGCACTCTCCGGAATGGATACAGTCAGAGGCTGGGCTAGTTTTAGGCACTCTCCTTAATGGATACAGTCAGAGGCTGGGCTAGTTTTAGGCACTCTCCAGAATGGATACAGTCAGAGGCTGGGTTAATTTTAGGCACTCCCCGGAATGGATACAGTCAGAGGCTGGGTTAGTTTTAGGCAGTCCCCGGAATGGATACAGTCAGAGGCTGGGTTAGTTTTAGGCACTCTCCGGAATGGATACAGTCAGAGGCTGGGTTAGTTTTAGGCAGTCTCCGGAATGGATACAGTCAGAGGCTGAATTAGTTTTAGGCACTGTCCGGAATGGATACAGTCAGAGGCTGGGTTAGTTTTAGGCAGTCTCCGGAATGGATACAGTCAGAGGCTGGGTTAGTTTTAGGCACTCTCCGGAATGGATACAGTCAGAGGCTGGGTTAGTTTTAGGCACTCTCCGGAATGGATACAGTCAGAGGCTGGGTTAGTTTTAGGCAGTCTCCGGAATGGATACAGTCAGAGGCTGGGTTTGTTTTAGGCACTCTCCGGAATGGATACAGTCAGATGCTGGGTTAGTTTTAGGCACTGTCCGGAATGGATACAGTCAGAGGCTGGGTTAGTTTTAGGCACTGTCCGGAATGGATACAGTCAGAGGCTGGGCTAGTTTTAGGCACTCTCCTTAATGGATACAGTCAGAGGCTGGGCTAGTTTTAGGCACTCTCCAGAATGGATACAGTCAGAGGCTGGGTTAATTTTAGGCACTCCCCGGAATGGATACAGTCAGAGGCTGGGTTAGTTTTAGGCACTGTCCTGAATGGATACAGTCAGAGGCTGGGTTAGTTTTAGGCACTCTCCGGAATGGATACAGTCAGAGGCTGGGTTAGTTTTAGGCAGTCTCCGGAATGGATACAGTCAGAGGCTGGGTTAGTTTTAGGCACTCTCCGGAATGGATACAGTCAGAGGCTGGGTTAGTTTTAGGCAGTCTCCGGAATGGATACAGTCAGAGGCTGGGTTAGTTTTAGGCACTCTCCGGAATGGATACAGTCAGAGGCTGGGTTAGTTTTAGGCACTCTCCGGAATGGATACAGTCAGAGGCTGGGTTAGTTTTAGGCAGTCTCCGGAATGGATACAGTCAGAGGCTGGGTTTGTTTTAGGCACTCCCCGGAATGGATACAGTCAGATGCTGGGTTAGTTTTAGGCACTGTCCGGAATGGATACAGTCAGAGGCTGGGTTAGTTTTAGGCACTCTCCGGAATGGATACAGTCAGAGGCTGGGCTAGTTTTAGGCACTCTCCTTAATGGATACAGTCAGAGGCTGGGCTAGTTTTAGGCACTCTCCAGAATGGATACAGTCAGAGGCTGGGTTAATTTTAGGCACTCCCCGGAATGGATACAGTCAGAGGCTGGGTTAGTTTTAGGCAGTCCCCGGAATGGATACAGTCAGAGGCTGGGTTAGTTTTAGGCACTCTCCGGAATGGATACAGTCAGAGGCTGGGTTAGTTTTAGGCAGTCTCCGGAATGGATACAGTCAGAGGCTGAATTAGTTTTAGGCACTGTCCGGAATGGATACAGTCAGAGGCTGGGTTAGTTTTAGGCAGTCTCCGGAATGGATACAGTCAGAGGCTGGGTTAGTTTTAGGCACTCTCCGGAATGGATACAGTCAGAGGCTGGGTTAGTTTTAGGCACTCTCCGGAATGGATACAGTCAGAGGCTGGGTTAGTTTTAGGCAGTCTCCGGAATGGATACAGTCAGAGGCTGGGTTTGTTTTAGGCACTCTCCGGAATGGATACAGTCAGATGCTGGGTTAGTTTTAGGCACTGTCCGGAATGGATACAGTCAGAGGCTGGGTTAGTTTTAGGCACTCTCCGGAATGGATACAGTCAGAGGCTGGGCTAGTTTTAGGCACTCTCCTTAATGGATACAGTCAGAGGCTGGGCTAGTTTTAGGCACTCTCCTGAATGGATACAGTCAGAGGCTGGGCTAGTTTTAGGCACTCTCCAGAATGGATACAGTCAGAGGCTGGGTTAATTTTAGGCACTCCCCGGAATGGATACAGTCAGAGGCTGGGTTAGTTTTAGGCACTGTCCTGAATGGATACAGTCAGAGGCTGGGTTAGTTTTAGGCACTCTCCGGAATGGATACAGTCAGAGGCTGGGTTAGTTTTAGGCAGTCTCCGGAATGGATACAGTCAGAGGCTGGGTTAGTTTTAGGCACTCTCCGGAATGGATACAGTCAGAGGCTGGGTTAGTTTTAGGCAGTCTCCGGAATGGATACAGTCAGAGGCTGGGTTAGTTTTAGGCACTCTCCGGAATGGATACAGTCAGAGGCTGGGTTAGTTTTAGGCACTCTCCGGAATGGATACAGTCAGAGGCTGGGTTAGTTTTAGGCAGTCTCCGGAATGGATACAGTCAGAGGCTGGGTTAGTTTTAGGCACTCTCCGGAATGGATACAGTCAGAGGCTGGGTTAGTTTTAGGCACTCTCCGGAATGGATACAGTCAGAGGCTGGGTTAGTTTTAGGCAGTCTCCGGAATGGATACAGTCAGAGGCTGGGTTAGTTTTAGGCACTCTCCGGAATGGATACAGTCAGAGGCTGGGTTAGTTTTAGGCACTCTCCGGAATGGATACAGTCAGAGGCTGGGTTAGTTTTAGGCAGTCTCCGGAATGGATACAGTCAGAGGCTGGGTTAGTTTTAGGCACTCTCCGGAATGGATACAGTCAGAGGCTGGGTTAGTTTTAGGCACTCCCCGGAATGGATACAGTCAGAGGCTGGGTTAGTTTTAGGCACTGTCCGGAATGGATACAGTCAGAGGCTGGGTTAGTTTTAGGCACTGTCCTGAATGGATACAGTCAGAGGCTGGGTTAGTTTTAGGCACTCTCCGGAATGGATACAGTCAGAGGCTGGGTTAGTTTTAGGCAGTCTCCGGAATGGATACAGTCAGAGGCTGGGTTTGTTTTAGGCACTCTCCGGAATGGATACAGTCAGAGGCTGGGTTAGTTTTAGGCACTCTCCGGAATGGATACAGTCAGAGGCTGGGTTAGTTTTAGGCAGTCTCCGGAATGGATACAGTCAGAGGCTGGGTTTGTTTTAGGCACTCTCCGGAATGGATACAGTCAGATGCTGGGTTAGTTTTAGGCACTGTCCGGAATGGATACAGTCAGAGGCTGGGTTAGTTTTAGGCACTGTCCGGAATGGATACAGTCAGAGGCTGGGCTAGTTTTAGGCACTCTCCTTAATGGATACAGTCAGAGGCTGGGCTAGTTTTAGGCACTCTCCAGAATGGATACAGTCAGAGGCTGGGTTAATTTTAGGCACTACCCGGAATTGATACAGTCAGAGGCTGGGTTAGTTTTAGGCACTGTCCTGAATGGATACAGTCGGAGGCTGGGCTAGTTTTAGGCACTGTCCTTAATGGATACAGTCAGAGGCTGGGTTAGTTTTAGGCACTCCCCGGAATTGATACAGTCAGAGGCTGGGTTAGTTTTAGGCACTGTCCGGAATGGATACAGTCGGAGGCTGGGCTAGTTTTAGGCACTGTCCTTAATGGATACAGTCAGAGGCTGGGTTAGTTTTAGGCACTGTCCGGAATTGATACAGTCAGGAGGCAGGTAAGTTTTAGGCACTCTCCGGAATGGATAAAGTCAGAGGCTGGGCTAGTTTTAGGCACTCTCCGGAATGGATAATGGCTTAGTGTTAGGCAGCCTCCTTACTGGTTACAGTCAAGGGCTGGGTTAGTGTTAGTCTATATACAAAATGTGGTGCTCCTTGTGGAGACGGAGTATCTTTCCAAGAGTGGTCACATGAGAAAAGAAGAGGAGAAAAACAGGAGAACCCTTATAGTGTAGTTGGTGCGAACAAAAATCAATCAAAGGTGTATTCCTTGTATTAGAAAGAAACCTGGAAGGTGCGTTTGTGGAGAATACATCT
>NW_017306897.1:944245-964447 GCF_000935625.1 Nanorana parkeri
GAATGGATACAGTCAGAGGCTGGGTTAGTTTTAGGCACTCTCCGGAATGGATACAGTCAGAGGCTGGGTTAGTTTTAGGCAGTCTCCGGAATGGATACAGTCAGAGGCTGGGTTTGTTTTAGGCACTCTCCGGAATGGATACAGTCAGATGCTGGGTTAGTTTTAGGCACTGTCCGGAATGGATACAGTCAGAGGCTGGGTTAGTTTTAGGCACTGTCCGGAATGGATACAGTCAGAGGCTGGGCTAGTTTTAGGCACTCTCCTTAATGGATACAGTCAGAGGCTGGGCTAGTTTTAGGCACTCTCCAGAATGGATACAGTCAGAGGCTGGGTTAATTTTAGGCACTACCCGGAATTGATACAGTCAGAGGCTGGGTTAGTTTTAGGCACTGTCCTGAATGGATACAGTCGGAGGCTGGGCTAGTTTTAGGCACTGTCCTTAATGGATACAGTCAGAGGCTGGGTTAGTTTTAGGCACTACCCGGAATTGATACAGTCAGAGGCTGGGTTAGTTTTAGGCACTGTCCGGAATGGATACAGTCGGAGGCTGGGCTAGTTTTAGGCACTGTCCTTAATGGATACAGTCAGAGGCTGGGTTAGTTTTAGGCACTGTCCGGAATTGATACAGTCAGGAGGCAGGTAAGTTTTAGGCACTCTCCGGAATGGATAAAGTCAGAGGCTGGGCTAGTTTTAGGCACTCTCCGGAATGGATAATGGCTTAGTGTTAGGCAGCCTCCTTACTGGTTACAGTCAAGGGCTGGGTTAGTGTTAGTCTATATACAAAATGTGGTGCTCCTTGTGGAGACGGAGTATCTTTCCAAGAGTGGTCACATGAGAAAAGAAGAGGAGAAAAACAGGAGAACCCTTATAGTGTAGTTGGTGCGAACAAAAATCAATCAAAGGTGTATTCCTTGTATTAGAAAGAAACCTGGAAGGTGCGTTTGTGGAGAATACATCTGTCACACAGTAGAGGTCACGCTCAAAGCTGTGGAGGGAGCCCAATTCGAAACAACTCACCAATAACTATTTCTAAGAACTAGACAGGTTGTCTCCATGATCTCTTTACCCTTTTGAGGAGTTGAGAAATTGCATTATGCTTGGCTGGCTACTGTACTATAATACAATAATACAACACTGCAGCACAACATACTAAATATTACTAAATGAGTGTCAAGCTGTAAATCAGAGGTCCTCAAACTTCTTAAACAAAGGACCAGTTTGCCGTCCATTAGACTGGGGGCTGGGTTGTGGCCAGTGGCAGTGAAGCCGAATGTGCACATGTCGAATTTCGGCCGGTTCCTGCTGAATCTGCCAAAATTTGCATCGTGAGTGCCGCTGTCGGCTCCCTTACGCCCGGCATCCCTCAATCAGCTGATTGAAGGAGCAAGTTGTAAAATTCTCGTCTGAACTGGCTGGCAGCCGCAGTCAGAATACAATGCTAACAGCGAGGGATTCGTTGATGGAGGAATCCGTTCTATTTTATTTATTCAGCCTACGGGTTAACTAAAAAAAATAGACCCGTGTATACCCAGTTTAAGGGCTGCAACTGTGTTGGTCAATGGAAGTTAAAAGAAAAAAATTCCCTGTGGTAGCGGTCAGTGGGAGGAAAAAAAAATTGAACTGGGTTGGCAGTCCGTAGGAGTAAAAAAATGCTCCTGTGTTTGCGATCAATGCCCCTGTATCGTTGGGAGTAAAAAAAATCCTCTGCGTTAACAGCCAGTGGGAGTTAAAAAAAAATGCCTCTCTGTTGGCAATCAGGTTGTCAATGATAATAACAAAATGCCCATGAATTGGTGGTAACTGGGACTAATGAATGCCCAAGCGATCAGTGGGAGGAATAGTGCACCCTCAATGGTGTCAGATTTTGAATCGCCTCCTCAGCAATGGCATTCAGTGGCACTTACCTTTCAAAACGCTCCATGTTCACTATGCTCCTCTACTAACTGGATGACGTCACAGCCAGACATATGCAGGCACCACCGGGCAGGATATCACTCCCTCCAATACTGCCTAACATATACACTATACTGCCAAAAGTATTGGGACGCCCCTCCAAATCATTGGATTCAGGTGTTCTGTGAAATTTCCTTGCTACTAAATATTCCACAGTCACCTGTTAGTGATATTATAACAAACTTCAAGCTGTTATAGCGGCAAAGGGTGAGCCAACTTAATATTGAACCCTACGGACTAAGACTGGGATGCCATTAAAGTTCATGTGCGTGTAAAGGCCGGCGTCCCAATACTTTTGGTAACATAGTGTATCTGTATATAGGGGCTTCCTTGGGCATGCAGTGAGAGATCCCGGCATGCAGGGCTTTTTTTTTATTGCAAATGGTGTTTTGCGGCAAGCAGCGGGCTCTAGTCTGAGGAAGCTGATATAAATACTCTGAACTTTTTTACTGTTATATAGTTCTCATTGCCGGAATTTAATGATTGGAATGCTCTTACCTGTAGTCTTAGTACTAACCCTCAATAAAAGTGTTTAAAAGGCCAAATTATTCATTTTAGAGATATGATTATCACTGTGTCTATGTCTGTGAAATAGTTATCACCGTGTCCATGTTTTATCACAGGTATATGCTTGTAGCCCACAATGTCCAATTTTGTCTTTTATCTGTTTTTTTTTTTTTATTCTAGTGAAGATAAAAAGAAAGTAAAACCACAGCGGACGCTGATTATGGCTGATGGACGCGCACTGAATGTTAATGAGCCCAAGTAGGTGACTGATGAAATCCGGAGGAATGAATAATGTTTCGGAGCAGGAGATGATCTAGTTTCCCAGTTTTAATAAGGAACCTTTGTGTTCAGAAATGATTTCACAATTCACACTGTTTCCAGTCAATGGTACTGTTAATACTACAGCATAAAAAGACATTTTAGACTAGGGGTAGACAACCTCAGCACTCTCATCATGCCTCTGGGAGTCATGCCTATGTCTTTCAGAGTCTTGCAATGACTCAGGGGACTTATAGTTCCATAACAGCTGGAGTGCTTAGATTGCCTACCCCTATTTTAGACCATTGTGCTCTTAGCTAGGGAGTAGCTAATTATTCAAGCTACTATTGCTGACAGGCTGGTGCTGTCTCCTTAAAAGAGAACTATGGGGTAAGTGTTGTTCCCATAGTTCTCCTAAGGGTCATGGGAGGACATATACTGGCCTCCTCCCGTGACCCAAAGCTCAGTATATCGTGAGCTACAGCTTGCGGTATACTGAGACCGCCGCAGTCTCTGTATACCGCAACAATGCTGACGAGATCCACCCAGCTGCGTGAGCGACAGCTGGCTCTGCCTATCTAGAGGCTGAGCCAGCTGTGCCCGCCCCCTCCCCCGTCCGTTCCGCCAGTCAGCGCTGGAGGATCGGAGAGGAGAGGGGGGATCCCTGTGGGGAGCGGTGACTGACAGTCACGGCTCTCTGCAGGGAGATCTAGAAGTGAGCGAGCGACGGTATGTGTTCGCTCACTTCCCGATCTATTGAGCCGACGTGTAACAGTTTCATTGTCATACGTCAGCTCGAACTATGAGGATGAGTGATTTTCACTCACCTCATAGTTCTCCTTTAACTAACTTTACTACTTGTTGAAGAACTGACCTGTCTGTATTTGTTGTCAGGACATGCTTGTTCCAGATCAGTGACTCACTAAGTAAAGTAGCAAAATAAATATAATGGCTACAGAATCAGCAATGACAGCTCTTGTATGTTTGTCCTAACTGGTTGCTCTTTAAACAGTACCAGTATTTTCTCATTTACAGAGAGGTGACACTTTTTCCTCCAGCTCTTTGCAAAGAGCACTAAGTCATTAATGCCAGTCCCTTCTGCTTAAATGAGAACTATGGGGGTCAAGGCTTTTCCCCATAGTTTTTCTTAGGGTAATGGGAGGACACAAACTAGCGTCCTCCCGTCACCCTAGGCTCGGTATACCGCATGCTGTAGCTCGCGGTATACTGAGACGCAGCAGTATACCGCGAGCTGCTGCTCGCAGTATACTGAGACGCGGCAGCTGAAGCGGATCCCGACAATTGTGCCGGGATCCACCCAGCTGCGTGACTGACAGCTGGCTCTGCCTATCTAGAAGCAGAGCCAGCTGTACCCGCCCCCTCCCCCGTCCGTTCCGCCAGTCAGCGCGGGCGGATCGGTGCGGGCAAGAGGGGAATTCAGCCCCTCCCCTGTCATGGCAGAGAGCCGTGACAGGATCGAGAGGTGAGCGAACGCCGGTATGTGTTCGCTCACTTCCCAATCTACTGAGCTACCTGTGACAGTCTCATTGTCACAGGTCAGCTAGAACTATGAGGTGAGTGAAAAGCACTCGCCTCATAGTTCTCCTTTTTAAAACTGAAAAATTCAGAGATCTGCGTAATGTGAATAATGTTAGATTAATATTGTGCAAGGCAGTGACCTGTCCCTTGATGTGGCCTGTCCCTTGATGACACTTGTCACATGTGGTTCTACTATGACAGACAGCAGTGGAAGAGTGCAGGGGCAGAGACATGCACATTGTTTTGTTTGACTGTTCATAGATTTGTGTTGGGATAAGGTCTGCATAGACAAAGTGCAGGTCATAAGCTTTGACATTTCTATACATTTACCAGTTTCTAAAGAAGGATGCAGCGGTATGTGACATGGTCTGCCTTTTCACTATGCTCCACTTCAGAAAGTGCCCCATTGTACCATGTTTTTGTTTCTCTCTCAGGCTGGATTTCTCTTTGGTCGATGACGAAGACAACAATCAGTTCATTCTGGACTTGGCCATCTACAGGTATTTTTGCCATGAGTGCAATGATTCTCATGAGCAGACCTGATTTTATAAAAGCAGTTGGATCAATTTCCCGTTCCATATTATTCTTTAGTAGGACTGTTACTGATTACAATTTTCGTGTTCGATTAATCACATTTTTTTCTAATCGATTAATTTCGATTAATTATAACGCACATACAGATCCAACTACATTGGCCTATACACATACAGCACAGCAATGAAGTAATAAAATGAACTAGGATCACACTAATCCAGCACGTTATTAATCTCACGTGCCCCACTCAATTTGGCCGCCGCTTGAGTGGGGCAACTCAGAATAATAACGTGCTGGATTAGTGTGATCCTAGTTCATTTTATTACTTCATTGCTGTGCTGTATGTGTATAGGCCAATGCCTTGGCTGGTGCTCGTGCAGAGAGTTTTAAAAAAATGTAATCGATCAAATTTTTTTTAACCGATCAAAAAGATTAACGATTAATCGAGAAATTAATCGTTAATTTGCACAGCCCTATTCTTTAGTAATTATAACAGTGGATACCATTCGTTTTGAGAAAGTTGGCCAACACTTTTTTCATTTTTATTTGTTTTGCCATTATCTGCTCTTATAATAGGGTATTCCAGAGAAGCTTAACATGTTAACTTTTGCTTGACAGGCATCTGGACATCTCGCTGGTCGATGTTGATGTTCAGCCCACCTATGTGAGAGTGCTGGTGAAAAATAAGGTACAGTCAACCGGTAAACAGCAAATGCTCCCACTGTCAATACATTCAGAAGGACAGGACTGCAGCAGATTGAGGTCCATGTGCAGCAGTCACTCAACAGGAATGCAGTGAACCTGCAGAGATAATCTTTGTGGTTTCTGGGTCCAGTACACACTACAGCAATTAAAGTGATTGTCAAACCAAACACTCTTTTCCTAGTTTTGGATAGAGTGGGGAAGGATTAGAAATCCTGTATGGTTTTTACTGCTGTTCTTGAATCTATTAAAAAGATTAAATCTCACTTTCTGTCCCTCCGACAACGTTTTACTAGACAGGAAGTGAGGGGACATCTGTCCCAATAGGGACCCTATTATAACGTGGGGTTATGATTTGGCTTTCTGAGCCCTTCAAAAACCGTCTTTTGAACCTATTGGGATTTCCCCCCCCCCTTTCTCACAAAATGTCTTTCCTTGTTGCCATCCACTCTGTAAGGCATGTGCTTGAGCTGGCTGCTCTGTCCTGTTAAGAACCTTTTCTGGTCTTACACAAGGACAAGTTGGTGTTAACGCCAAGAGTCTCCTTCGTTTCTAAGGCGTTTTTGCAGGTTTACCTCGCATCCACTGCTTCCATTGGGATCATTGACTCTCTTTTTTGTCATCCCTGATGTAAAGAGGAACCAGCCTCGCACTCCACCATTTGGGGGTTTAGACAAATCACCATTCAAGCTAATGTTCTTAAGGATCGTGTACCAGACTTTACTAGATCTGTGAAGGTCTCTTGGGCTTTTCGGTATCTGGTAACTGTTTCCCAATTTTCAAGGCCATCACCTAGTCTTCTGTTCACACATTCTTTAAGTTTTACCAGGTGGATGTTCATACCTCATCTGATACCAGCTTCGGGCTTAAGGTCCTCCAAGCAGCTCTTTATAGTAGGCATGTTAGCAGTTTGTTTGCTGTGTTGCCTACCCAGGGCCAGATTTACTCTCTGCTGCTCCAAGGCCAGGTTCCTCAATGCGCCCTCCTACCCACCAAACTCGCCACACATACAAGTGATCTCGGCGACATCACCGGGATCACTTGTACAAAACAAGTGGCGGCTTCCCCGCTGTACATTTAGCTCTGCTGGCCCAAAGCAAAGCTAAATGTAGAAAACAACTACCGGCCCTGCGCCCGGAACTACATGTCCCGCGCCCGGAACTACATGTCCCGCGCCCGGAACTACATGTCCCGCGCATCGGGAGATAGAAATTCCACACCCCTGCTGCCCCTCTACTCCCTGCTCCTCTAAGGCCGGGCCTTGGTTGGCCTTGTGGGAAATCCGGCCTTTGGCCTACCCCTCAGTTGGACTGCTTTTTGCAATTGTCTCAGAATTATGTTTACCTCAATGAACGAGAGAATATAGGATTTTTGTACTCCAAAATCCTTTTCTTGGAGTTAATTGAGGGACATAGGTACCACCCCTCTGTGTTTGTGATCTTACCCCTAGTACTGCTCTGCACAACTGAGGCATGCTGGGAGTGGGAGGGGTTATACAACGCTGACCACTGTTTTCTTTGTTTGCCAGTGCCCATATCCTCGTGTAAGCGGCAGTATAACCCAGCTGTCTCAGATTCCTGTGTCCCTCAATGAACTCCAAGAAATGGATTTGACATTGAATATGCACATCCTGTTCTTTAGTAGAGTGAGAAAGGGTTAGTTGTCCCAAACATGTTTCTATACCAGTCCATACCTTCTTTTCCTGGTGACAACAGATCCCTCCATTTCTTGTACAGGTGTCACAGGAACAGGAAGTAATGGAAAATCTCACCAATGGATTAGAGCCAGAAGTAAAAACCTGGCAGAAAATGTAACTCTTCACCACTCTATCCAAAACTAAATTTTTTTTGGCTAAAGTAAAAATTTAAGCAACCTTCCTACATAGTTCTCGGCTATGCTTGCACCACCCAGCTGCCATACCTATATGTTTGCACGTGGAGTACTGCAGAACAAGGGGATTCTCAGCCACGCTCATAGAGGTGCCAGCAAACATGCCCACATGTGACACTGTCACATATAGGATCCCAAGCAACCACATGCATGTCAAGAACAAACAGAATACTTCCCTTTCCCACATCACTGAATTCTGCTCTGATCTTGAGAAATCATCCCCAAAAGTCCACAGGGAAACCAACATTTCTAGGAGAGTCAGTCTCTTGGGTTCCCTGCAGTTCACACTGGTTCTTCCTGCTGACCTCTGCATAACTGCTCTGTCCTGTGGAGGTCAGGGCAAGGAATCGTGAGCTCTACAGGGGACCCAGGAGATAGACAATTCTTAAGCATTGGTTTCCCAGTAAACTACGTGGGTGATTTCTCAGCAGTGGAGCAGCATTTTGTGGCACTGCAGTGTGAAAGGTAAGTATTCTGCTCTTCTATACAAGTCATATGTTCTTGCTTGGGACCTTTTAATGATATGTCGGGGTCGCTATAAACAGCGAAATCAGGCAAATGTTCTGTAATATCTTTAGTCCTTGTTTCTGAGGTCCTGTATGTTTGTAAGGAATGAAGTACAGTGTTGGCTACATGCTCAGATAATTCACTGCTCCCTGGCCTGCTCATGCGGCTTGGCAGGGAATTGAGTTGCAAAATTATTTGCAATCTGCCACTTCCTGCCTCTCATTTAATCAATCAGTCGCCACACAAGGGAATACGGTCTGCCATTTCCGTTATATCGGTCCTGCTCTGGGATTTGTCAGCGCTGCAGGCTGTGCTGTGACAGAAGTAATGTAAGAAATGTTTTCTAGAGGACTGGAGAGTAAATATACTGTACAAATTGCAATACGGTGGTTCCAACATGTATTTAAAGTGTGACACCACTTTGTTTTATGTGTGCATTGCATATGAACTCCAGACTTGACTGTAGGCTCAATTCACACTGCTAACACATCAGCTTAAGGATCCATATTGATAGTGTAATTTCAACATACATTTAAACTAGGGATGCACCGATACCGGTTTTCCGGTATCGAGTACGAGTATCTTTCGGTATTTGCCGATACTGAGTACTGATACCGTTAATTCCGCTAGCATGGAGCCAGCTTTAGGTAAAAAACCAGCACTGGCTACGACTAAGGCCCAGTTTGGGGGCTAAAACATGTAAGCATGTGTTGGCTTGCTGCTGTTATGCCTTTTTACAAATAAAGTACTAGATGGACGGACCCCCTTGCGAGTGCCGTTTTTTTACCTAGCGCTCTACTATTTACTATTGCCTTTACCAAAGACTCTGGCGGAAACTTTACCAGGCACCGAGATTCAAGCAGCGGGATTGGAGAGAAGAGGGTAGAGCTGCTCAATGTTTCTAAACTGCATGGAGCCACCTTCCTGGCCAATCAGGAAGCCGGGCAGTGTGTCATTACCTGCTGCGTGGCTTCTTGATTGTCTGGTAAGCTGATCGCATGCTGTTTGGCTGACTCAATGCCGATTGGCCTGGGAGCCAGCTTCCCAGCCCGCTATATGCCGACAGCGACGCAGCCGGGACGGATCCCAACAATGCTGTCGAGATCCACCCCGCTGGTTGATTGACAGCTGTCTCTGCCGATCTAGAGGCAGAGCCAGCTGTGCTCGCCCACTTCCCTGTCTGTCCATCCAGTCAGCACTGGAGGATCGGAGAGGGGGGAATCCCTGCGGGGAGTGGTGACTTGACAGTCACCGATCTCTGCAGGGAGATAATCGGGGAAGTGAGCGAGTGCCGGTATGTTTTCACTCAATAGAGCTGATGTCTGACAGTGTCAATGTCACACGTCGGCTCTATCTATGGGGTGGGTGTAATTCTCTCACCTCATAGTTCTTCTTTAAGCTTGTTGCTTCTTGGTTGTTCCATCTGAAAACCATGGCCATTGTTATGGAGGTGCCCCCTTTGCAGCTATAACACTCCATTCTTCTGGGAAGGCTTTTCACAGGATTTTGGAGTGTATCTGTGGGAATTTAGGCCCATTCAGACAAAAATTTTGAGGTCGGGTTCTGATGTTAGATGAAATGATCTGACTTACAATTGGCGTTCCTGTTCATCTCAAAGGTGTTCAGTAGGGTTGAGGTCAGGGCTCTGTGGTGGCCACTTGAGTTCCTGAACACCAAACTCATTAAACCAAGTCTATATGGAGCTGGCTTTGTGTACAGGGGTACAGTCATGAGGGGACAGAAAAGGGCCTTTAGTATTATTAGGGTCACAGTGTAATCTTTAAGTTCTTTCCTTTGCTTTCTATGCTTTCCATTTTTCTTGGCATTCATTTACCTCCTTGCATAGGGAATTATTATTTTTTTCTAAAGCTTTTAAAAGCACAATGCCAATGTATAAATAATGGATTTACTGCAATTCATTGTTTTTCATCTGTCCATTTTTCTCTTCATGTGTCAGCCGTTCCAGCTTGTGCTTCCTTGTGAAGTGAGACCAGACAGCAGCGCTGCCAAGAGATCCCAGACAACTGGCCATTTGGTGGTCACAATGCCAAAGGTATGTAAAGTCCATATGGTCTTTTTTTTTTCTCCTTGATGTTTTGCTGGAAACCGTCCTAGTAAAATGATGGCAGGGAGACGCAAGCTACAAGGAGAATAAATCACATTGTAATAACCATTTATGTCCTGTTAATAAATGTATTTTAAAGAAGAACTATGTGATGAGTGAAATACACTGTGCCCCATTGTTAGAGGCAACGTGGGTTCTATTGATTGAGAACTGATCACATACCACTGACTGCTCAAGTCACGATTTTCTCCCTATCAGTCACCGCTCCCTACAGGGATTCCCCCCCTCTACAATCCTCCAGCGCTGACAGGGGAGGGGGCATCAGAGCTGGCACTATCAATCAGGTATCAGGGTGGCTATCAATCAGGTAGCAGGGTGGATCTATGATCCATGACAAATCTCAGCAATCCATGATTATTCAGCAATAGAGGACTACATATAGCATCACTCCATGATTATACAGCAGTTATACAGGGCTGCGTGTAGATCTCACTGGGGCTGCATTTGTGTCACACCAGGGCTGAATTTGGGTCTCACCTGGGCTGCGTTTGGGTCTCACCAGGACTGCGTTTGGGTCTCACCAGGACTGCGTTTGGGTCTCACCAGGGCTGCGTTCAGATCTCACCAGGGCTGCGTATGGGGTCTCACCAGGGCTGCATTTAGGGTCTCACCAGGGCTGCATTTAGGGTCTCTCCAGGGCTGTAACGATGGCTCTCAGTGGGCAGGTGCTCGGCTCTCCAGGGCTCTGTGGGTGGGTGCCGGGCTCTGTGGGTGGGTGCCAGCTCTCCAGGGCTCTGTGGGTGGGTTCCGGGCTTGTGCTGGGCTCTGCGGGTGGGTGCCGGGCTCTGTGGGTGGGTGCCGGCTCTCCAGGGCTCTGTGGGTGGGTGCCGGGCTCGTGCTGGGCTCCAGGGCTATACGTGCGGGTGTCGGGCTGTCCTTTGCTGTGCCAGTCTTGGGAAGGAGCAGGAGGTGATGTGCGGCTGGAATAGCACTGCCAAATACAGTTACTGCAAGCAAGGGACCTCAGGCAGCCGCTCATGTTTTAAAATGTAAAGGATCGGTATGGGCCTTTAGTATCACGAGTACATGTACTCGTGAACATGCCCTGTATAGATCTCATGCCCTGTATAGGCCCCAAAACCGATACTAGTATGAGTATCGGGACATCCCTATAATAGACTGATTATCATTTTTGCCCGGAGTGGCACTTTAATCAGCAGGCAAATGTTTGATAAATAAGCCTGCACAACATTGAATATTCAGATCTCTGCGTAAACCTTATTGTGCCTAATTCTCTGTCATTTAGGAATAAACCTGAATTTTGTATAGAACTGTTTAGAAATCTAGTAGAACACAGAGTTTGCTGAACTGTATTTAAGTAACAGACGCATACTCCCGCAGTTAATCTCGATCAGACCCGACAATCCCCTCCGCAAAGTCGGCAGCAGGAAATGTTAATCTGTCAGTAATTTGTGATTGCTGCACAGGAAACTTCCTCTGAATGCGGTGAAGTGGATTTGCTTAGAAAGTGTTTTGTGACTGCGTAGGTGTAAGCTGTTCTGTGTATGTCTGCAATCTGATTTCCACAGCTTGCACGACTTTCACTTTCTTACAGGATTTGTAAGTCGTGTCCTTTACTGATGTACCAGAGAAAATGACTATAATAACCAGGGCCGGATTTACTCTCCCTGCCGCCCTAAGGCCAGGTTCTGCGTTATCCCGGGCACCACTGTTCCCCCTGCGGGCCCGGGATCAAGAACACTGGCACAGCGGCTGTCTATACTGAGAAGGAGGAGAAATCAGCATTGCCCCACCGCTGATCTCTCCTCCTCTCTCTCTCTATAGGCGGAAGTGATGCCTATTAATCACTTCCGCCTTCAGCTGTCATATCTCTGCCTCCTATAGCCAGAGAAGAAGCTGGGGATTCAGGTCCCTGCTTCGTCAGCTTCTTTGGGGGTCACAGGTGAAATTAGGGGATGTCTCTATAAAGAGGACCTGTCATTGTATATTGGCTATCACATAGGGGGCTTTTTAGTCCACTATGTGATAGCAATTAAGTTAAGTGCAAAAAAAAATGAGGTCAGGATCCACAGCTATCAGGTACATAATTGAGAAGGGTGGGCCATTAAAGCAATGATAATTTGTAGGGATGCACTGATACCGGTATTTCGGTATCGAGTACGAGTACCGATATTTTTTTTTCGGTACTCAGCGATACCGAATACTGAATATCGGAAATCCCATTCAGGAAGCCAGGCGGTGTGTAATGACTCGCCACCTGGCTTACTGATTAGCCAGGAAGCAGGGCAGCGTGTAAAGACTTGCCACCCGGCTTCCCGATTACCAGGGAAGCCGTCCCCAAGCTTCTCTTCACTAGGTGACGAGAAAGCATGGAGCCGGCTTTCTGGCCAAGCAGGAAGCCGGGCACTGTGTAATGATGCGGCACCCAGCTTCCTGATTGGCCGGGAAGCCGGCTCCATGCTCCCTCATCATGAGGTGGCGAGGGAGCATGAAGCTGGATTTTTGACCAATCAGAAAGCCAGGCTGGCTGTCATTTCACACTGCCCAGCTTCCTGATTGGCCGGGAAGCAGGCTCCATGCTCTCTCATCACAAGTGACGAGAGATCATCTAGTGGCAATCAGGAAGCTGGGCAGCGTGTAATTAACGCATTGCCCGCCTTCCTGATACCGGAAGTATCGGGCTAGGCATTGGAGCATTTGGGCGAGTATGAGTACTCGCCCAAATACTGGCCATCGGTACCGATACCGATACTAGTATCAGTATCGGTGCATCCCTAATAATTTGTACAGGTTGGCTATACTGTGCTGTACAGTGTACCTGTTACACCCGGCCAGAGAAATACACCGGGACTTGCGCTGTATGGCCGTCTTGCAGGAGAGCGGAAGAGTTCTTCTAGTTTTCAGTACACAAGTTTATCTGTGAATGGTGAATGTATGAGGTGCTTTTTACTCTCTTTTGCTTCATCTTCCTCACTGGTTTAGGTTTTGATCTTCTGCTTTTTTAACAATTTATTTCTGTATTTTTGTCTGCATTTCCTTGTTTTTATGTTTCTTCATAATCTTTTCCTTTTTCTTCTTCGTAATCAAACTTTTATTCCCTATATATGGAATCTTTAATATACAGGATGGGAAAAGGAGTGTAAGGGCCCATTTACACAGGATCCATTGTGTTGCAATACGTTTTGCAATGGATGCTAACAGATGGGCACCAAAAAATGAATTGGTGTGAATGGTGCTAGTTTACATCTCTCCGTTCCGTTGTGCTGTTATGTTGCGCTGAAAAAAAATTAGCTGCAGTACTTTTTTTCAACGTAACATAACGGATCCGGTGTGAAGTAGCCCCATTCACACTAGGGATGTTCAGATACCAAGTACTGTACTCGGTACAGGTACATGTACATGTGCAGATACTTTTCCAGCTCCAAGACTAGACTAGAGAAAAAAAATTAAGGAGGCAGCTGTCATTTGTAAGGATCACACGGAGCTCCTGGGATTTGTACATCTCTGTTTTAATGTATGATTTTGGTTTTATAAATATATATAAGTGATGCACCGATACCATTTTTCTTTCAAGTACAAGTCCTGATACTCGCCCACATCCTCACAGATACAAGTACTGATACCTTTTAATGATTTCAGGACCGTGGTAGAGCACCAGAACCAGAGCCAGGTCCCAGCTGCAACCCTGGTAGTTCTCATGAAAATGCCAAGTATCATCACTGGTATCTGAACTGCTATCTGAAGATCCCTAATTCACACCCATTCATTTTCCATGCATATCCATTAGCATCCATTGAAAAATGATGGATCGGAAAGAAATCAGAAGGTACAATTGCAAGTCAACGGACCCTCTGTTGACTTGTCATTTCTTTCTGATTTTGGTGTGAATGCACCATAAAGAAGAAGTATTGTGAGAGTTAAATACAGTGATACCTCAGTTCACAAACACTTCTGTTCGCGAACAGGAAGTGTGGCAAAATTTTGCTTCCGTTCGCGAACTCCGCATTGGGTGACGAACACAACCACAGTCATCTTCCCTGCTCTGACACATGGTCGTGGCTTCCTCTAGTCAAGATCGCAGTCTGATCACAGTTTGATTCGGTTCGCAACCAATTTCGTTCGCAACCAGAATCGTGGAACAAATTAAGTTTGTGAACCAAGGTACCACTGTATACTCTTCTCAATAAATAGATCCGGCATGTAACATTGCAGATGTCACACGGCGGCTCTATAGACCAAGATCTGAGCAAACGTGACCGTGGATGGCTCAGCTCAGTCTTCTCCTTGCAGAGAGTGGTTACTGTGAGTCACCTATCCCCCCAGAGTTTCCTTCCCTCCCCTGTCTGTCCCTCCAATGAGCACTGGAGGAACAGAGAGGGGTGGGCACAGCTGGCTCTGGCTCTAGAGAGGCAAAGACAGCTGTCAATCAGGCAGCCGGGTGGATCCCAGTAATATTGTCGGGATCCGTCCTAGCTTCACTGTCACTGTCAGCACATAGCGTGCAAAAGCCCCCTATATGCTGACTTTGGGTCACAGTAGTACTTTAGAAAATGTACTCCTGTGACACAAAAGGCAAATGAAGCCAAAAAAAAAAAGGTTTGGCTTAAGTTCTCTTTTAAATTCCCATAATCCAATGTCATGTTTTTAACAGTGTTTTGTAACTTTTTTTATACATAGTTAAACATGATGTGGAGATTGTGATCTCTAGATTGACAACAGCTGGTCCCAATTTGGCCTGTATAAAGAAGGGGGGGTTGCCTTTGGAATGGAGGTTAAGATTCTAGGAGATTACTCTGAGTAAGTGCTATTTAGCGTGAAATGCATTCGAAATCTTATGCCGCCTGCATGTACCCCATTTTAATACAAGAAAGTTTGCATCTAATGCTGGGTTGTGCCGTCATCCGTTGTTTGGCTGAAATAGGTTACTTAGTAAACACTGGCTCTCATTAAGGGGTACATAACTCAATACAGCTGAGAAACACTGCGCCGGACTCTAGAGAGAATTAAAGCGTTGTTATTTTTAACCTAATTTAATACTTTCAGAATCCACTGAAGCCCTTCACATTATATTAATTGAGTTTCATTCCACCATCCCCTTCTGAAATATTAAGCAGACATGAAATTACTTCATTAGGCAGAAAATGGCATTAGCCTGGCTGTTACATAGCAAAATGTCACTATATTCTTGAAGGTTTAGTCTTATTAGACTGTAAATTGGCTTTAACCCATTCTTGGAGAACCTGGGTCCATTCAACTCATGAGTAAATACAGGTTCTACCATTTCCCTGCCACCTACTGTTGGCTAGAGCATGTTGGAACTTATAGTTTCACATGGGCTGGAGGTACTGTGTGTAAGTAGTCATTGCTGATTAAATGAGAACCAGTCACAGCTTGCGTATGTAAGATGCTAAATAGTCCGTCTTCTATGATTATACCTGTGTGGGCTTACCTATGAAAGATTTATAATTAACTACTTATTTAGCTTTATTTACTTCAATTGAGTTTGACATGTTTGCGTTCTCCGGTGAAGGGGAAAAGCTGGTGATGGCAGTGCTGTAGGCACCATTGGGTCCCTGCTGCTTCCCTCCCACCCTTCTCCATGATGTTGCCGAGCTGTTCACCGAGGAGACAATGCTGGGAGGCAGGGGAAAGCCTGTGAAGGAGAGATGCAGCTCTGGCATGACGTGAGGGACAAGTGGTACAGATCTATGGTGTCTAGATCTACAGTACTAATCTCTCCTCATGGTTTTGCTCATCTCTTCAGCATCATTGGACTTCTATGTCACCGGTCCTGTACCATTCTGCTGCCACTGATCACCAATGGCTCCTTTCTTATTCTGCATCACTGCAACTGATCCCTGCTGCTTCTCTTCTATCCTACTTTAGGACAAATGATCTCTGCTGTGTTCTCTTCTATCCTGCTCCACCACCACTGATCCCTGCTGCCTCCTCACCCAATCTGCCTCACTACCACTGATCCCTGCTGCCTCCTCACCCACTTTACCTCACCACCGCTGATCACTGCTGCCTCCTCACCCATCCTGTCTCACTACCACTGATCCCTGCTGTCTCCTCACCTGTCTCACTACCACTGATCCCTGTTGCCTCCTAAACCATTCTGCCTCACCACCACTGATCCCTGTTGCCTCCCTACCCATACTGCCTCAACACCACTGATCCCTGCTGCCTCTTCACCCATCCTGCCTCCACACCACTGATCCCTGCTGCCTCCTCACCCATCCTGCCTCAACACCACTGATCCCCGATGCCTCCTCAGCCATACTGCCTCACTACCACTGATCCCTGCTGCCTTCTCACCCATTCTGCCTCACCACCACTGATCCCTGTTGCCTCCTCACCTGTCTCACTACCACTGATCCCTGCATCCACCTCATCCATTCTGCCTCACCACCACTGATCCCTGCTGCCTCCCCACCCATTCTGCCTCAACACCACTGATCCCTGCTGCCTCCTCACCCATACTGCCTCACCACCACTGATCCCTGATGCCTCCTCACCTGTCTCACGACCACTGATCCCTGCATCCACCTCATCCATTCTGCCTCACCACCACTGATCCCTGCTGCCTCCCCACCCATTCTGCCTCAACACCACTGATCCCTGCTGCCTCCTCACCCATACTGCCTCACCACCACTGATCCCTTCTGCCTCCTCAGCCATTCTGCCTCACTACCACTGATCCCTTCTGTCTCCTCACCCATACTGCCTCAACACCACTGATCCCTGCTGCCTCTTCACCCATCCTGCCTCTACACCACTGATCCCTGCTGCCTCCTCACCCATACTGCCTGCCCGTCACTGATCCCTGCTGCCTCCTCACCCATCCTGCCTCAACACCACTGATCCCTGCTGCCTCTTCACCCATCCTGCCTCTACACCACTGATCCCTGCTGCCTCCTCACCCATCCTGCCTCAACACCACTGATCCCTGCTGCCTCTTCACCCATCCTGCCTCAACACCACTGATCCCTGCTGCCTCCACACCCATACTGCCTCACCACCACATCCTGCTCCACTATGCCACCTATTTTTAGGTCTGACTTCACTGAATCCACACTAAATCTCACTGCCCGCTGGCCTCTGGCTAAGCTGTAACTGTTCCCCTAATTTGGATGCCATATCACTGTTCCCGGCTGACCCCTCTCCTGTCACTACGTCCTCTCAGCAATGTAACGCACACCGGGGAGGAGTGTGTTCTACCCATGCTCCACTTGAACATGGCAGAGATCCTTTTGAGCACCTACGAAACTCTGTTCTGTGCTTTCTAACTATAAATTAAGTTGGAATCCAGTCTTACATTTCAAGTAGAAGCTTTGGAAAGAGATTTGAGCAGTTGTCATACAAATTCTTTGAGCTCCTGAACTTTGTAAGGATCAGAGCTGTCAATATTTGTGAATAGTAAAGGAGTGCTGAGAGCCAACTAATATAGACTGCTGGGATCCTGTCATTCTAAGAGCATCAGGTAGGCGCATCAGTCAATGGTACTGTCATTATGGCATCATGGCAGGGGTAGCAGTGACTTTGGCTTCCAGAAAAGAGGACCTGTTGCAATGAGCTCATGCAGATGTGCTATTCACTGAAACTACCAGTAAAGATGATGGCATCCAGCAGAAGTCTTAGTCAGGGGACCAGCTGATTCTGCAGGATACATACATTTTTAAAGACCTAGGAGCACCATCCATTGTAAGTGATTTCATCAGCATTTGAAATACAATAAAAAAACGTAAGAATTTAATATCACTTAACCCAAACAAATACCCCTACATCTTTGTGGATTGCCACTGTTGCACTTTATGCTTGCGTGTTTACGAAAGTATGACATTTGTTAAGATAATGAAGGCATCCTTTGTACAAATTCCAATCGGTCTATGAATGTAGTGCATTCTATATTTGGTTAAGCATCTGCATTTTCACTCAGTATTCCTTTCCTTTGTGTATTTCAGGCATCAGATCTGATACATAAAAAGAAAATTATTTCACCGGGAGCCAAAAAAACAGAATGCAGTAAAGTGAAAAACAGGTAATGTCCAATTAGACCTTTTACCTCTCAGAGCGTTGATGTATAAATGTCGGCTTGCTTCAGCGCAAAGTAATCATAAAGGTCGTTACCTTGAATGAAAAAGGTCACTCCCAAGAAATGAGATCTGAAGAAGCGTGATGGGATTCAGGGTTTTACATGTCTCTGTTTGGGCAGCTTTAAGCAAACCTTGCAAAACCGGAACAATCTTTGTAGTAATTCCGTAATAATTTGCTTTCTGTTTGGCACAACAGTCAATGAAGGGCTTTGACCTCTGGATGGATGGCATGTCCTTCTTCTCCAGCCTTCTGGTTGTTTCAGATCTTTCCAGTTCACTATTCTCACCTCATATCTTTATCCTTAGGCTTTCTTAATACATATCACTCACCCTGTTACTTCTTTTAGACTTTTTAACCTGTGCCCAGCCTACAGGGTTAGGTATCTCTTTTTGTCTCTGTCTTTACTGGAGAATTCCACAGCAAGGAGCATCTATGTTTTTCGCTGAGATAGCTCTAAGGGTCCAATGGCCATGGACAACACACCCAGTGGTGGAACTACCGCCGGTGCCAGCGCACCGGGGCCTAAGCCTACAGGGGGGGCCCAGTATCCATTCAAACACAGCCCCGGGGCAGAGATGGGGGGGGGGCTGTTGGTGTGGATAAAAGTCCATTTATTAATGGAGGTCTGTCATTCCAGTTGTACTGGAATGACAGTCCTCCATTAATAAATGGACGTTTGTTGATCTCACTTAAATGGTGTGCTGGTGACATCCTTTTGCAAACTTGTATATCTTCACGGCGACATCCGTAGTCACTACTAGCACCCACCATGATTTCAAGGAACATCCTATACCGGTAAGGAGTGCAGCAAGACACCTATATATTACTTATGTCAAAAGCTCAATTGACCAAGCTCTCTCCACCCTCCAAGTAGTAACTCAGCAGTGCAGCTCCTCCTGCCCCCTATGTCCCAGTAATGACTCTGCAGATCAGCTGCCTCTGCTTCCCCCTTCCAGCAAAGACTCCACAGTTTAGACCTGGAGGGCCAGAGTTGCCCACCCCTGATCTACACTGAGTGGCCAGATTATTATGACCACCTGACGTTTGTAGGCAAATTAGCTATAATTTTGCGCTGAAGTTGCTGGAGGGCCAGACCATTATAAATAGGGAAGCAGGTTGTTTACCACGACAGTAGAAGTGATTTGTTTTCTGAAGATACGGGGAAACAACGCGATTTAACAGCCTTTAAACGTGGGATGATTGTTGGCGCTCGGAGCCATGGAGCGAGTATCAGCAAAACAGCAGAATCTGTTAAATGTTCAAGAGCAGCTGTTGTTAAAGTGTTTAAAGACTGGACTGTCAGCCGAAAATCTGGGTCTGAACGTGCAAATTGTGGCCGTCAGCGACTAGTCAATGTTAGGGCAGAACGGGGGAGGGGCAAGATTGGTACAAGACAACAGAAGGGCAACAGTGCAGTGTCAGATTCCTCATATCACCTTTCATCATCTCGTGGAGTCACGAGGCGGCCCAATGAAGTCATCTCGTGGCCCATTGAAGTACTGATGGGGTGGTCATAATAATCTGGCCACTCAGTGTATATCTACACAAAAAAAAAACCATGTAAATATTAAATTAAAAAAACCTAAACTACCCCAAATGCAATCCAAAAAATACCCCCTAAATAAAGAAAATTGTGCCTCGGTGGAATTTCACTGGAAAAACAATTCTACCAAAATCTCCAGAAAGTTAATTTTGCCTAAGCAGTACACTCAAAAAAGCACCTTTTGTCTGCATTTCCTCCTGTAAAATAGCAGTGCTGTGCCTAGGCACTCCGGTTCTGTAGCCTCTTATCTTAGCTGTATATCTGCAGTGTGAGATCTAAGGCACTGCTACGCCAACTGCTAGTCTCTAGATTTAGATTGAGATTTGGTGATGTCACTTCTGTGTTGCTCACTGTTCTCCTTGCTGGAGGCTCTGATATGAGGAAGCAAAGCCCTGCCTCTACCCAGATGGCGGCCTCCACACAGTGCAGAAAAAGGTATACTAAGGCAGTTATGGAGGGACGATCGGCTGCAGTGAGATCACCGGCTAATGACTAGTCCTTTGTCCCCTACCTGACTTATATACTGTATATGTTTATGTATATATATATTTATATATATATATATATATATAAAGCATGTGTTAAA